>NC_048913.1:3574967-3591507 GCF_011077185.1 Oxyura jamaicensis | reverse complement strand
TGCATCGTGCAAGCGCATCGTGCAAGAGAATCATGCAGGTGCATCGTGCAAGCGCATCGTGCAAATGCATCGTGCAAGCACATCTTACAAGCGCATCGTGCAAGTGCATCATGCAAGAGCATTGTGCAAGTGCGTCGACTTCCGTGCATCAGTGCACCGCTGCTTAGGGCTGGAGGTTTTATGGCTCTGAGCAGCATCAGAAGCTGGGTTTGTAAGGAGGTCGCTGCAAAACCTCGGCATCGCCTGGTCCCCGAGGGGCAGCACATGGTGGCGATGGAGCACGGGGCCTGCACTGCTTCCCACCCTGAGGGACCTAGGAGAATAAATGTTATGCGTTAGCGCTTCCTATTCCTCCACATTTAAGGTGAACTTCCTGGGCCTGTGCCACCCCACCGGCCAGGACAATTACCCGTGGTATTCTGTGGCCCCTTTCATTTTGGTTTCCCTCAATCCCATTGAGTGTCTGTTCCCATACCTGGGGAAACAACGACAACACCGCCACCAAAGAGCCATCGGTTATATTTGCTTTGCCTTTGCAAAGATTTGTCATTTTGCCATCTGTAGGCGAGCGTGCTCGGCCACAATGGGTTTTGTTTGACTTCTCTGGTAAAAAAGTGCCCGGTTTTCCTCCGGGGCTGTCCCCAGCCTGCTCTCCCCCCGCCTCGCTCCTTTCAGCGGGGCTGTTGATGAGCTTGGCCTAATCAGATTAACTCGGCCCAGACACAGCAGTGGCAGTTTATTCTCTTTTAAAAGGACTCCACGGTTTCCTACAAACTTTTTTGTAAACTCTTCATCTCCGGCTAAACTCTTTTGTAAGCTGTATCCAATGGACTCTTTGAGAGACCCACGCTCCCGGTCAATGCAGACCCGTTAGAATGGGTCACTAATCCACAAGAGCGCAGAAATGCCTTTAAAGCCGTGCACTGAGGCATTGGGAGCCCTGACCAGCACCCGCGGGAAGGGCGGGTTGAATTCCCGAAGGGCTGGAACGTTTCATTAGATGGCTAAAAGCAATATTTGGGGAGAAAAAATGATTTAAAAAATCCGGCTCGTTTCCAAGGCTGACGAAATAAGGTTGGTGTCCCCTGGGACACGCTCTGGGGGCTGCTCCGAGCCCAGCCCACCCTCGCCCTCCAACAACCCCACCGGGAGCTCGGGGCTGGCAGGAATCAAAGCGGCGTTCCCGCGATGGGTTTGTGTGGTGCTGGGCAGCACCGGGGCTGCTTCTCTTTTGGGGAAAAAAACCCTCCTCTTGGGACCTTCGCGTGGCGCTCCTCTGGTCTGGGTGGGATGCTCCCCTGCACCTCCGTGGGGCTTTTTATTAGGTGAAGCTTTCTGATGCTGCTTGGCTGGGAAAAAAACGATTTCTCTGCTTGTTTCGTATGCGTTCCGTAGGAATTCCAATTTTCTGTTTAGGCAGAAGCACCGTTTCTTGCTTTTTGGTGAGGATTTTACCAATGTGCCCATCTCCCCAGGTGTCCCGACCAGCGCAGGAGCGCAGCAACCTGCAAGGAGAGGAAGAGGAGGAGGAGGATGGAGCCCAGGGTCAGGTTCAGCAGGGTTTGGGGTGGCAGGGAGCTTGGTGGGAAGCCCTGCAGGAGGGGAGAGGAGGGGAAAAGCAGCCTGTGCCCAGACCCAAGCACTCGTGTTCCCAAAATCGAGCCACAGAGGCACGGTTTCGGCACCCGCTTCATTCCAGGAAGCTTTTCCCTCTTGTGGCTGTGGCGAGTGTGCGATGGGCACGACTGAACAACTTCACTGTGGGAGGATTTCACGGCATCCAGTGGAAGTTTCCACTTCTTTAGTGTCACACGGGGGAGATGAGCATTGTGACTTCATCCCCCCGCCACTGTCGCCCTGACTTGGGGTCGTTTCTCTCCTTTGATAAGAGCTGCCCCAGTTAAAAATAAGCAAACGAGCCCCACGGTGCGCACCACGAGCAAAGCAGCTCCCAAAAAACGCCCTGTTGTCTTCCAGGGAATAGGGCGTGGTTTCTCGTGGTAGCAGTTCTATAGCAAAAATTGCATGGGATGGCAAAAAATAAAAAAAAAAGTCTCAATTGGGTGGGAGGGACAGGACCCCCAACCTGGCACACCTCAGGGCACGTTTCCTAAAATCACAGCACCACCCAGGCTGGAAGGGACCTTCAGGATGATCAGGTGCAGTGATTGCTCCCCTAGGAGTCCCAGAGGGGACGTCCCATCTCCAGACATTTTGTGTGAAGCTTTTTCCCCCCGTACTTTGCACCCGAAGGCCCCAAACGCCCTCTGAGCAGGCAAACCACGAGCCCTCGCCCTGGTTCCCACCAGTTGTTCTTGCTGAAGCTGTTATCGCTGGATTAAAGCCTGCTGGAAAACGAGATGAGAAAAAATGCTAGGACTAGGATTTCTGAAGGAAGGAGAACTCCAGTGAATCATTCCCATGAATGAACTGGTTGGGGTAGGAGGAAGGGAAATGGACAGGTAGCCCAGGTCCCGGGGAGGCTTTCCCAAGGACATTTTTTTCCAGCTTGCACTGACAACGTGGAAACATCCCCACATCTCCGAGCTGGTGACGGGGCAGAAAAGGAGCACGGTGCTCGAGTGCTGACCCCTGGAAGCCATTCTGAGTGCTTGTAGGAGAACAGTGACCCCTGGAAGCTGGTCTGAGGTTTGCCAAGTGCCTGTGGGAGAAGATTTTCAGAAGAAAGCCTCGGCAGCCAAGCCCCTGGTGGTGCCGCATGCGTGGCGCAGGGCTGCGGTGTGCCCTGCTCCCCGTGCCTTCGTGCCACCAGCTCCTCTGTCGGCTCCTGCAGAGCACGCCGAGGTTTTCCTGCTTGCCCACGCCGCCTGGCCTGAACAATCTGTCCGTGCAGGTTCCTCTGCCCTTCCCAATCTGTCCGTGCAGGTTCCTCTGCCCTTCCCGTGCCGTGTCCCTGGCTGGATGAGCGGGGAGGCGGCTCCTGGATTTGCATGCCTGAGATGAAAGGGCTGGCAGAGCGGCCGCCCAGCCTGTTCGCTCTCCTTTATCACCCTTTATGACAACTGGGAGCGAGTGATGAAAGGGGAACTGCTTAGCCTGATGGGGGCCCTTAAATGACCCTCTTCATCCCCCCTCCGGCACTCTGCCCATCACCGTGGGCTCAGGGCAAGGACAAACCCCTCAACGGGGGCTGTATCCATAGGGCAGGGGTCCCACCAGCACCCCTTCTGCTCCATCCATCCCTCCTCTGCTCCCTCTCCTCTCACCTGAGCTGCTTCTTACCCCAAAGTTTTTTCAGGGAGCATTTTATTTAACAGGGGCTGGGAGGGGAGGAAATAAAAAGAGAGCGGGTGCCAGGCTGGCTCAGGAGAATCCGGTTTGGTGCCGACCTTATTATCTGCTAATTGGGATCTTAACGAAGATTGTCCTGTCACATGCAGGTGGCCGGTGACAACGTGTCTGTGACTGAAGAGCAGGTCCTGACATAAGGAGAGTCAGGGCGCTTGCTGGGAGCCAGCAATCCCTGTCTGATCTCCCGTGCGCCCGTCTGGCGCTCTGTGAATAATTAATAAATTAATGATACACCTCAGTGCTGCACGCGAAACGTGGCGGCAGCTTGAGCTGAAACCTGCTGCCTTGCAGAAACCTCCCTGTGCTCTTGGGAGGGGGCAAATCCCTCGGTTATGGGGGGGGGAAAGGTGTCCCCGGAGCTGCGGCGTGGCACCGGGGCGCACGGGACCCTGCCCGAGGATGGGCTTTGGAGGGGAAATTCCTGGCTTTGTAATCCGATGGGAATGCTGAGCTAACAGCGAGCAAATCTGTGCTAGAGCCTTTCTAGCAGGGGGTTAGGAACTGTGCTAGAAAATTATTACATGGCAAAGAGAGAGCCTTTGGTTAGGGCTCACGTGGCAGGAGGGAAATGCTGCGCTCAGCCCGTGTGGGCAGCCCCTTCCCAGTAATTTTGGGGTGCTGAAATCCGGGACACCCCCAGTGCTCGGGGGATGTTTGCAGAGCACCCGCTGGGCAAGCTGCAGGAGCTGGATGGAAAACACAAGCTGGGCACGTGGGGAGAAGGCGGCGGATCTCCCGGAGGCAGCTCCATGCCCTGCGGGTTCGCTCCGGGCATCGCCTTCCCTGCAGGAGCAGGCACCCGGCACGGAAAATTGCAGCTTGGGAGCTTCAAGTCTGGCAGAGCTGCAAGCAGAAAAACCTGAGGCCTGATAGCAGGATGCTTCCAGCCAGCCCTACAGCAGGCAGCGTGCCCGGGACCCTGCGGGGATGCTCGTCCTTGGAAGCCAACCCCGAGCAAAGGGAGCCCCCGGGGCTCGCTCCCACCAGGCAGCCCTGCTCCAGCCGGGCACGGGGCGCGTGTGCCAGGAGGTCTTTGCCCAGGAGAAATCCTCCTTCCCTTCCCGACGTGCCGGGCATGCAAACACGCCGTTGGCCCCCCCCCCCCCCCCCCCAGGTTCCCCGCAGCAGCCTGCTGCATCGCAGGGGGAAAAAGGTTTAATGAAAAATTTAAAGGCCGGCGTCTTAAAATAAATTCCAATCCTGGCTGAAATTTCACAGCGGCTGCTAAATGTCTCTCGCTCTAGGACTTGTGTGCGGGAAGCGAAACAATTGCTGAATCCGAGAGGAAAAAAAAAAAAATACAAAAAAAAAAAAGAAAGGGCCTTGTTCCCTTGCTGGGCTGGTGAGACACGCAGCCAGCTCCACCGGAGGGGTGGGAGGTGATGGATGTAATTAAAAGCCCAGGGGGAGGGAGGAGGGCGAGAGGGAAGAACAATAAATGGAGGCAGCTTATCTCGCGGCTGAAAGCTGATCTTCCTGGACACGTAACATATGGTATTTTCAATAATGGATAAACAGTTTAAAAGGGGGACCTGCAAACGCTGGCTTTTAATGAGCTGGCAGCGGGGCTGTGCGCGGAGTGCCCCCAGCTCACCTTTTATCTTGCTCCCGGGGTCCCCCCCCCAGTGGTGGCTGGCAGGGCTCCGCGGGGCTGCGTGGCCCCGGCACGCACGGTGCCGTGTCCCAGCTGCCACGGCCGTGGGGTCGAGGGGCTGAAATTAATTACCCAGGCTGGAGCCATCCAGGAGACTTGCCTTGCTTTCGCTCAAACCGCTGTGGGGTTTTTAATTACCGGCACGGGTCGGGACCCCTGGTTTTAGCAGCATTTTGTCTCCGGGACAGCCTCTGAGCTCTGCCCGTCCTGCAGGTGCCACCTGGAGCAAATGCGTGGAGGCTGCAAATCCCGTGAGCAGGCTCGAGGCTTTGGCTTGAGGCTCAGGGCTTTGGTTTTTTTTTTTTTTTTTTCTCTGCTTTGCGGGTCCCCAGAGGAGAGGGGCTGGAGGTGGCTGCTCCGAGGCTGCCCCTGGGAGCTGCACGATGCGCTCCGCTTGTCACCGTGCCCAAAGGTGCGGGGCTGCAAGGAAGCTCTCCTCCCAGAAAATAAGTTGTAGGTGGAAATCGAGTCCTCGAGCCTGGTGCCTGCCTTCCCTGCTGGGCCTCGGGGGGTGCTGGGCGGCTGTACCTGCGTCTCCAGCACTAACAGCCCTTGTCGGGAGGGTTAAAGCGAATCCCCTTCTGTGGCTAAGCCTGCAGCTGGCATTAATCTGTGCACATCCTTCGAAGCTCTGGCGCTTTGCATCGGCTCAGGCTGCGTGCAGCCCTGCTCCCCTTTCACGCTGTAATCCCTGCACGTGCTTAGTCCTGGAATTATCTCTTTCATCCTTCAGCAGCCGCCGGTGCCCACCACCAGCCCTCTCTCATCCATGTCGGCCTAAATCTCATGTTTCTGCTGGCCCGTGGCTGAGCTGAGAGGAGCTACAGCATTTTAAAAGTCACCTGCCCCATTTCCCAAGCTGCCGAGCATTCCCCGGAGCATTTCCCAGAGCCTGCAGAGCCCCCGAGCCCCAAATTTCTCCTGGCACTCTTTCCTCGCCTGGCTTCAGACCTTTCCCATCTCCCAGCCCTGGGAGCCGGGGGCATTTTTTTTTTTTTTTTTCAGTTCACCAAAAATATACGTGTGTTTTGGGAGCCATCTCCTTTTGTACCGGCTCATTAGGGGAAATAAATGGCCCCTGACCATCTGTCATCTCCGGGCAGGTACCTGGCAGAGAGGGGTGGGAAACGGCGCGGAGGATCCTTAATCCGCTCAGGCTGCGGCGAAGTGAGCGGTGCTTCCCACAGCATAATTACAGCAGCCCTGCTGCAAAGTGACAGACCTAGTGAGTGGAAATAGATGAATGTAATTAAAAGCCCAGGGAGAGAGCGGCGGAGACGGGGGTGCGCAGAAGAGCAGCGGAGGGAGGGAGCGGGGCGGAGGGCGAGGAACCGAGCCCGGGAGGCGGCTTGTCCTCGGGATAGGCACCATATGCTGGTTTCAAACAAGAAAAAGGGGAAAAGTTTATTAATGATTAATTCCCGTCCTTTCCTTCCTTCTATATATTTTTTTTCTGTTTAATTTAATGGATTTAAAGCCTGAAGGCACAAGTGCACCCCTCCAGCCGGCCCTGAGGTGCAGCCCCAGCCCCCGTGGGCTTTGCACCCAGACCTGGGGCTTTGCTTCTCCTCCCGCACAGCCCCACATCGCTCCAGCAGCAGCAAGCCCAGCTTTCGAGGGCTCTTCCAAAGCCAAAATTCGCTTTTGCCAACAAAACCCTGCAGGGACACCAAAGGAGGGGAGCTGGTGGCGACCAAGGCAAGATCGAAAAAGTCGTCTAATTTTGCCGAGTGCTGGAGAGACAAAACCCAAGGATCCCCTGTGCGGGGGTCCTGCCCCAGCTCCTGGGGCTGGCACACGGGATGCTGAGCGCCCCTGGAGCTTGGTTTGTGCTGAGCTGGGACACGCTCGGTGCTTGCACGCCCGTGCTTTAAAGCAGCCAGCCGAAGCACCGTAATGGTATCGATCAGGAGCGGCCGTTTTCCCTCTCCTTCCCTCTTTCAAATGCCCTTTTTTCTTCCTGCCCTCCCTTTGATGTCTGTTAATTACCTTCCCCCTCCTCCACACCCCCTTATAAAGACCTCGGAGAGGTGGGCGAGGTTCATTTATTGGCCTGGCTGAGGACGAGGCTGGGCCTTGAGCAGGCTCGGGGTGAGCTGCCTGCGATAACCGGGGCTGGGGGCAGCTCCAGGGGGGGCTGAGAACCCCCCGATAGCTCCGAGCATCCCTTGTGCCCGCTGGGGCTCCCCACAGGAGGATGCTCTGCCCCATAAACCCACTGCCACCCAGGGCACGGCTCCCCACACCACCCCTTAATCCCCCCCCAGGCACATTTCATGCTGCGGGAAGGATGCTGGCGGGGAGGGAGGCTGACGGATCCCCTTCTCGAGGCCATCCCCACCTCCAGGTGCTTGGGGCCGGGGCTGGGATCAGCAGTTTTGTCCCTCCCTGAGCATCTCTCCGCGGAGAGCCGCTCGGTCCCCCTCCCCCTTCGCCCACCCTCCCCTCGCCCCGGGACGGATGGGAAATTTGAGGAATGCTCAGATTTTACTCATTAGCCCAACCTCCCGCTGGCCCCGGTTTAAAACAACCTGCGGGGGCTTCCCTTGATCGGTGATGTATGAGTGGCAGCCGCGGGGTAAGGCAGACATCGAGCCTGGCTGGAGTCGGCCTGCCTCCCGTTCCACTGTTAACTCGTCTGCTGCGACTGGACATAATTTAGCCTAATTGTCTTCATGTGGCTTGCTTTCATCGTGGCCACAGCCCGCTTTAGCCAGCGGCTAACGAGGACGTTTCAATGGCTCTTGGTCGAGCCCGTCCCTGCTCCTCTCTCCCTTCGTTTCCCAGGGCAGGGCTGGCAGGGGAAGGGGGATGCTCGGGGCTGAGCGGGGCATGGGGATGGGGTTTGTCTCTGGTGGAGACCCCACAGCCGATCCCGTTTTGTTGTGGGATGGAGAAGCCGCCTTGCGCCAGTCCTCCCCGAGCCTTGCAAGACCCCCCATGGACACCAGGAGGATCCCGGGGAGCTGTTCCTGGCTCGCTGAGATGCTGTGGGAGCTCCAACCTTCATGCCTCTCTGCTCCCCACATCATTCCCCATCCTACCCCGACCCCCGAAGTGCCAAGCCCGAGGCACGCAGGTCCCACACGACCCATACCCAAAGCCAGAACGGGGCTGCCCTTGGACAAAACCCCATTGTAGCCCCAACCTAACAGAAGCAGGGAGAGCAGATCTGGGTGACTGGGGGTGACATGAGCTGCCCCCCCCTCCCGCCCCTGGGGACCCTCACGGGTGCTCCTGCAGGGTCCCAGCGGTGGTGGCAGCGTCCCCGAGCGTCCCTGGCTGCATGCACGTCCCTGGCCATAGGGGATGACTCGGGGGATGAAGCAGGCTGGGGAAAAGCGCCACGTGCTCGGGGCGCAGGCTCCTTTCTGAGCTCCTCGAGGGCTGGTGCAGCCACCCAGCCTTCGAGCTCTCACTCTTTTGTGGGGGATGTTTGGGTTTGGGGCTTTCTGTCCCCATCGTCAAGGGGGGAGCCGTCGCGTTGGTTTTCTTGGAAGCACGTCCCCAGCTTTTTTGACGGGAAGAAGCTGGCATTTCATGAAAGCCTCTCCCTCGTTATTTAATGTGAAAGCACTTCAATTAGTTTCATTTGATTTACTTTGATGCTTTTGTTCCCCGAGGTTTCCAGCGCGCGGGGCTGCTCCACCTCTCCGGGGCTGCCCCACTTTGATCTCACCCCCCCCCCCACCCCCACCCCCCCACCCCATGGGGACGGGGGCATCGGCCCCGCGTCCCCCCCATCTGCTCCAAAACCAATATTGACTCGGGAGCCGGGCAGCCCCCCGCCAGGCTGCTTTAATCAAAGCTTTCCCCCAGCAAATGAAGTTTTTACAAGAAGGTCTCCAGGTGCTCCATCCGGGGGGGGGGACACACAATGGTTGTCCCCGGCGGGGGCTCGCTGCTATGGCAAAGGGGGGAAACGGAGGGGCCGGGAGCCCCAGAGCTCCCCCAGGGTTCTGCTGTAGCTACAGGAGCCAGACGGGGGTTTGGATGGCGAGCCAAAACATTTAACATTCGCGAAGTAATTAAGCAGGGGAGAGAGGCGGGGAGGGCAGGGGGAGGCTCAGGAATTGGTTCTCGTGGGAATGCTGCGGCGGGGCCCCCCCGTGGGGCAGGTACCCTCGGCCATCGCCATGAACCCTTCCCTCTCCGGCTGGAAACAGCTCTCCAGAGCTGCCTGCCTTCTTCTGAACCCCCCCTGGAGGACATCCCAGACGGGTTTGGGGCCGTAGGGACTCGCCAAAGGGATCTGCAGAGAGGGGGGCAATGCGCCCTCAGCGGTGCCCACGCAGCCAAAGCTGTGCGAAGCAGGGCACTGAGAGCACCTGGGGGGGGGTCGCACCCCCACCTGGCCCTCTGCCCTGCACCTATGGGGGATGGCACAGCCTAAAAAATCCATGGCAGGGGGCACCACCACCGGGCGCATCACCACGGGGTGCACCACCGCCTCGTTCCATGACCCAGGGCGCAGGACGCAGCGGTGAGGTCGGATGAGACGCCCCCCCAGGGCACCAAAGGGAAAGCTCAGGGCTTGCTGGAAAGGAAAAAAAATAATAAAAAAACACCAAAAGAAAGCCCCAAACCCTACTAGCAATCTGTTCCAAAGGCATCTATTCCAACCAAATAAACAGCTGAGAACAATGGGCGAGGGCAGGGAGAGGGCTTGGCTCAGGAGCCCCAGACGGAGCCGGGGAGTGAAGGATTGCGCGCTGAAAGGCAGCATTTAGGAACAAAGCACAGCCTTCCACCACATTTCAGCTGCTTCCAGTGGGTCCCCTGCCACCGAGGTCGCTGCCCGAAGGCGGCTTTAGGTAGGGGCAGCGTGAGCGGGGGTTTGTGGTTAAAAGCTCAGCGCCTTGGTGGCAATTGGAAAACGCTACCAGGCTTCCCAGCCAGCCAAGCGCCTCTTATTCCCCCCCCCCCGCTCTAAAGGGGATGGAATTAGTTTAAAACCCCGGGGGGGGAGGCACGAGGGCTCCTTTGCCAGGGACAATGGCAAAATAAGTGTATCAACGCCCCGGCCAGCGTATTTCGGTGTCCTGATGAGCCCGGCTATGGCCTGGAGCCTCTCTTTTCCCCTGAGAACCGCCCCGGGCTGCGGCGCATTGTGCGCGTTTATTAACAGGCTGCACGCTGGGGAAGGCTCGCGGGCAGCAGCTCGCTTATTTTATTCCCTGTGGTGAGCACCGTGCCGCCCTCCGACCATCACCGGGACCTGCAGGGACCTGGGGAAGGGCTCACAGCTGGGGCACGGCTGTCCCCACATCACGCAGTCACCTCTGCAATAACTTATAGGGACTTCACGGCGCCGCACCGCTTTGGTTTGGCTGTGGGATGGGCTCAGGGGTAAGGATGCTGGAGGGCAGCTTTGGAGCAGGGCTGGTGGCTTCGTGTGTGGCTGTGCAAAGGTGCTGGAGCTGCTGCAGGCTTTGCAGCCTCCTGTCCTTGGCTTCTCCTGGCCGGAGGAGCCATCCTGGCACTCCGACAGGGGCTCTCCGTAGGGTGGTGCAGGGAAGATGCAGCGCAAATAAAGCCCAGAGGCAGGGGATGGATGCTCTGCATGGTGCTGGCAGTGGTGAAAGCAGCAAGCCGCTGGGTTTCTGCCGAGAAAGGAGCACATGCTGCATGGGACAGGTGACAGCAGGTTTCCTGTCCCCCTCTACCCTCCCCTTGTCCTCCCCGGATCTCCAGGGGAGCTGCGGGGGCTCCAGACCTGCAGGGGGATCGAGACGTTTGGCCACCTTGCAGCCACCTTTCTGCACGCCTGCATGGCTGGACCTGGGAGCAAAACCAAAGGCTTTTCACCCCAAACCCTCATCCCCGTGATAAAACCAAGGTTTGCATCCTGCCAACGGGGCAGGGCGCAGCCGGGGCCATGCCTCCATCGCAGGCAGCCGGGCTCGGGATTATTTCCCCGCGGATAGGGTTCAGTGGGGCTGAAAGAACCGCACGCCCTCCGGTAATTTGCAGCCCGGGGGTGCTGGGCTGACATTGCACTGAACCCAGGGCAGCAGCAGGCAGCGCAGAGCGAGGCATCTCTCCCCTATTGTGGCAGCAGGGACGCTCGGGGCTTGGCTAATAGGGGACATTCTTTCCTCCCAGGGCTTCCTCCACCACTTTAATGCATTCCGGCCCAGCCTGGGCTTATTTAGACTCGTTAATGGCAGCATTCGGGTGACCGTCTTCCCCATTTCCCCTGGCAGGAATATTATCCCTATTTTGTTCGGCATTGTTCATAACCGGGGGGGACGATTAATCAGAGCAGAAAGGACTTTATTCAGCCGAAATTCCTTCCGTGGCTGCACCACTGGGAACAAATTAGCCGCTCGCACGTCGCAGTTGGCCTTTTCCGTGGGCACAGGCTTTGGGCTGAAGTCACCTCGTGGGTTCCCTGGGTGCTTGAATGCAAGTCTGCTCCCAGGTTGTAGTCCCTGTCCTCGTCGCTTTGCCCTAACTGCTTTTTTTTTTGGTGGTAAATGGGCCGTGGTCCTGGTCCTTGCTGCTCTGCGGCGGTGCTTGTTCCTGCAAAGGGCTGGGGTAACACCGCGGGGGTGGTGGCCTGCGTGCCGCAGGGATCTCCTGCAGGCTCCTGCACTGGGTCCCCAGCGATTAAACGTGTGTCCCTGAGGTCTGCCTCGTCTCAGAGGATGCCTCGGTAATGCTGAAAGCTGTGCGTGTCCTCCCTCCGGGGAGGTTTTGCATCGCGTCCTTCTGCCCGCTGGCAGCAGGACCAGGGCTGTGCGGTGGCCAGATCAGCCGAGGTCACCAGAAGCAGCTGCCGCCACCGCCCGACATCTGGTTTAAGGGTGCTCACACGGAGAGACCTCGTCTTGTGCTGGTCAGGCAGAATAAATTCAGCCTGCAGCCCGCTTGGCTTTATCAGCAGGGCTGGAAAGGAGCCCAGGGACTGGACGCGGCCTCGCAGACGGGCTCCTGGGGGGTGCCCCTGCAGTGGAGCAGCAGCACTTTATTGGGAGTGATTCTGTGACGAGGTCCTTCCCCTTCCCTTTCTCATCCCCTTCCCCTCCCCTTCCCGGCCGTTTTTTGCTCACCCTGCAGGCTGGCAGCCCCCAGCTGCTGTCCCCCCTCCTGAACATCTGCGCCACACTCCCCGCTCCCGACACCGTCCCGGGGACGCCAGCTGCAGAACCAGCCCCTCCCCAGTCTGCTTCGCATTTCCCCAGTTTTATCAGGCAGGGACGCTTTGAGGTTTTTACAGACTCCTTTCCTAACAGCATCCGTGGCGTTTGGAGCCGCAGAGCTTCTTTCCCCCCCCCGGCAGAGGGTTTTTTTTTCCAGCCATGTTTTCCCAGAAGAAGGCACGGGACCCACCACGGCCCCATCCTGCTGGTGCAGCATCTCCTCTATCGGCGCGGCTGCTCGGCGGCTCCGGGAGGACCATTTCTGCTGCCTGCAGCAGGATCCGGCCCCGCGCCGGAGCCGTCTAGCCCCGTGCCCTGTCTCTGGCTATCGATGAGGCTGCCGAGACGTCTCAGCGGAGCAGTAAATGAGCTGCTTGTGCGCAACGCGGGGAGATGAGCTCTGCTCTCTCCGCGCCGATGCGGTGCCCCCAGCCTGCACGTCCCGAGGTTCCCAGGGACACCGAGCTCCCGGGGACACCGTGCCCTGCCCGTGGCGCTGATTTGGCCGCTGGGGCTGAGGATGGGAGCAGCGGTCACCTCCAGGTTCATTTTCCCCGAGGACAATGAGCTCAGGATGCTCCGTCCCCGTGCCGCAGATGCGCTGCGGCGGGCATGAAACGAGGAAGAAGTGATTCAGGTGCTGAGCCACGAGGGCTCGGCGGGTTTTGGTGGTGAGCAGGATGTGTCCCTGCCTGCCAGGTGCCGTGCCAGTGAGCTCTGGCAAGCCCCGGCTGACCCAGCTGGGACGAGGAGCTCTGCCCTTTCTGCTGGAGACCCAAGGGGTCCCATGGGGGGACCTCACAGGGTTTGGCTTCCACAGCAGCATCTTGCAGAGGTTGCTTCAGGAGAGATGTACGGGGGGCAAGGGTGATCCCAAAGCAGCAGCCCGGGGCATGTAGAGTGTGGGGCTGGGGGTGCAGAGCAGGGCCGTGGGGCTGGGCTCCACGCCTGGGCTCCTGCTAGGACGCTTCTCTCCACCAGAAATGCATTAGGAAGGAATTGAGTTTGGCTGGCAGGCGTTCCTCAGATCGATGAGATGAAATTTGATAAGGAAACAGCAGGAACGTGCTCAGCACATGTGAAAAACAATAAAAAATAAATAAAAAAATAAAAATATCCTCAGATCTTTCCCTTGTGGGAAATGGGGCAGGAGGGATGGGGCTGTGAGCACCAGCCTTCCTGGAAAGCTTTTCTTGCTGATGTCTGCCCGGGGAATCCCGGGGGACGCATCTCAGGAGCCAGGCAGATGGACAGAAGGGCGGCAGAGGCTGGTGCCTGCATTGCCCCTCGAGAGCAGGTGCAGAAAAAAAAATCATTTCCCGGAAAATCTGGCCCTGCACCCGAGCTGGCCCCCTTCCAGGCTACTTGGCTCGTTGTAGGTGGCGGTGCCCGGGAGGGGGATCCCAGCCGGGGGCTCCGTGCTGTGCTCAGAGCAGGGATTTCTGCATGCCCCGAGCACACAAACCCAGCCTGGGAGGCAGACAAAGGGCAGCCACGGGTCAAACACATCAACCCCTTCAAACGGCAGCACTGGGGTGTTGGAAACGACGCGTGGGAGCGGCGCTGAGACCCTCGGAGACGCCCCGGGGGGTTGAGAATGCGTCGTGGAGCTGTTCAGCCTTCCCCGGGCGACAAGTGTCACGCGGGGACACACGCAGCGTCCCCGCCTCTGCTGCACGAATGGAAAGAGGGAGGCGGCCGCGCGATCCCCGTGGCGCCTGCACTGCGGTCTGAAGGATGGGAGCGTGTCAGCAGCGACTGCCAAACGCCTCCGTCAGGCAGCCGCGCTCCCCTCGGCAGCACGCGGCGGCCGCGATAAATAAATGACATCTCCTCCTTTCCTGAAACGGGGGCAACCGGGGCCGGAACGCGCCGCAGGGAGCGTGCCCTCCTCCCGACGCGCCCCGTGAGTCACCGCGGCTCCCCGGGGTATCAAGATCTGGAAGGCACCCAAAGGCTGCAATCGAGCACATCGGGGCTCGGCGGCGATAACGCGGCGCTATCGGGCTCCATCCAGCTGCTGAGTCAGCCCTGCACGCCCTCCCCGCCTGGCAGGCAACCAGGGATGGAGCTGCTGGCGGTGAGACTGGGTTCAGGGCTCTTTGCAGAGCTGTGCAGCAGTCCTGGGGGCTGAGCATCCCTGGGGGCTGAGCATCCCTGGGGCTGAGCATCCCTGGGGGCTGAGCATCCCTGGGGCTGAGCATCCCGGGGGGCTGAGCATCCCTGGGGCTGAGCATCCCTGGGGTTGAGCATCCTCAGCATCTCAGCATCCCTGGGGGCCGAGCATCGCCAGCATCTCAGCAGCCCTGCAGGATGAGCATCCCCAGCATCTCAGAGCATCTCCAGCATTCAGCCTCCCCAGCATCTCAGCATCCCCGGCATCTCAGCATCCCCATCTGTTCTGCAAAGCCACGCCGAGCACCCACGTGGAGCACAGCGTCGAGGAGAATCCTGCTTAATTTCCAGGAGCATCGTGCTTGTTTTCCAGGAGCATTGGGCTTAAAATTTTCAGGAGCATCCTGCTTAATTTCCCCGCAGAGGAGCTGTGGCTGCGCAGCCCTGCGATTGAAGGGGTGGACGGGCTGACTTGGCCACCAGCCACCGGCTGCGAGGCAGAGCTGCAAATTCAGGGGCAGGTCCCAAGGGGCCGTGCCGTGGTTTCACCCCGTGGAGGCACCCTTGGGTGGTCACAGCCTCTCCAAGGAGCTGTGCGCTCCCAGATTAATGCAGGAGATCCTGCCCTGGCCAGCTCTGTGAACCCTGCATCAATCAGGCACGGCTCCATCCCAGCTGGCCCTTTCAGATAGCTAAAATCTAATAAAAACCACCAGGGGAGCATTTCTCTCTCCCTCTCTTCTCTCCAAAGGCCAGCCACGGCCCTGGCACCATCTCCTGGCTGCTGCACCCCAGTTCCTCGGCTACCGGGAGGGATCACCCCGGGAATATCCCAGAGAGGGAGAAGGGAGAGCTCGGTGTGATGATACCGCAGGTGGGAGAGCTCTGAAAAAGCTGCAGGAGCCCCTGGGTGCTTTGCCGTGGTTCGTGTCTCCATCCACATTACCGCCCTGCTTGTGTTACAGTTTATTATCGGGGACGTGCTCCCATGTTCCCATGCCCTAGAGTTTCAAAACCTCTCCTTGGCTGTAATTTAGGGACCGCAACCAGCTGTGGTTTGGAGCTGAGGCAGGTCTGGGAGAGGCAGGATATTTTTTTTTTTTTTTTTTTTTTTGCGGAGCCCAAACTTAGCTTTCCAGCTCCGTGTGCTTCCTACTCAGCTTGCAAACCTCCGCAGGTTCTTCCCCACCCAGCTTTGCTCCGCGCCTCGCTTTTAGAGCTGTCACATTTCACTCGCTTTAGCAACGAAATGAGAGACAGACCTGAGCGAGCGAACCCTGGGCCAGCATCCTCGCAGCATCTCTGCAGCTGGACCCATTAACTCGGGACCGGAGGGTGGAAATTCCCAGCACGTTCAGTGCACATGAGCCACACACTTCAATGGAAAGGGGGAAAAAAAAAAATATCCCAGCCAAAGAAACCGGTGGGAAAAGCACACGGGATGGTGAGAGGAGCCGGGGACGTAGCGCTGCTCGTTCCAGGGGATCCCAGCCAGCACCTGCACGTCGTTCGTCTTCTTTTATTGCCCTTTCTCAGCTTCTTGCAGGGTTTAAGTGCAAAGCCTGATACCCCCTTTGGATAAAAAGACATTCTCCAGGCCTTCCCATGTGCTCGGGAATGCGGGGCTGCAGCCAGAGGAAGAGGGGCTGGGATGGAAGCGTTTTTTTGCCATCAGAAGCAAAGCCTGAGCCACCAGGTCCTGACCCAGCTTTTCCAGCAGCTGCGTCTGTGGTACCATTCGGGGCAGTTTGGGCTAAAATCCCACGTTTCGGTCCTTTCAGGCTTCACCCTGGGTTTGGGGAAGGCTGGTGCTGGGATAGCCTGGCCCCAAACCTCTTTTCCTATCGCCCACCGTGGGCACCCTGGCACCCAGTGTCCTGCACCACTTTTAATCCCATTTTCCAGCTCCCACCCCGGAGGGGGCTCAGACCCAGGGGAGATTCCCCTGTGGGTTTTATCCCCTGCCCTGCTGGCGGGGGTTTTCCCATGCCTGGGACAGGAGGAACCACCGGGGCCATGCATGCACGGGCGCTGGGGAGCGAGGGCGATGGCACGGCAGGGAGCACAGGGGGGACAGGGGAAAGGCACAGGGGGCTCGGGGCATGCCACCTCTGTCTGTGACCTGGGCTTTCCCTCTCTGCCATAGACCTCCAGGTGCTAAACCAGCCCCTTTGCCCTGCCCGAACCCCATGCCTCGCCCTCCATCTGGCCCTGCTCCCCAGCCCAGCACGATGGCCAAGCCAGGAGATGGAGGAGAGAAGAAGGATGAGACCCTGTCCAGCTTCCCGAGCTCTCCCCCTCCCTGGTACCCCCC
>NC_048913.1:3510842-3574567 GCF_011077185.1 Oxyura jamaicensis | reverse complement strand
CACCCCATTGGAGAGGGTTTGTGGCTTCCATCGCGCCAGGCCGGCCAGCTGAGCCACCAAAAGGCTTGTGCGGCGTGGCCCTGGCGGTGGTACAGCCCGGGAGGGTAATGGGTATTGGATTGCTCCCTTAGGTCTGTTCTTGAACCTAATCCTCATTAGACTGAAACCCATTTCAATTAAGACAGGCCGGGCTCCTCCTTTGTCTTTCTTTTAATTGGACCGTTCCTGCTGCTAAATGGGCAGCTTAAGCATCCCAAAGACCCTGAGAAAAGCCCGGCATGTCCCCTAATGGGGTTTGAAAGTGGAGAAATAACAGCATAATCAGTCTCTTCCTCTTTGTGTCAGCCCCCGATTCACACCGCCGCCCCCTCCCCTGCGCACCCTTTCACTGAGGGGCTGCTGACAGATGGGAACAGGACCGCCGCTTCAATGGGGTCTGTCGGGGGCTTTCACGGGCCCTGTTGCCATTCTCTGGCCCTCTTCTTCTCCTGCTCTTGGCCTTTGTGCCAAGACTGGGAACAAGCTGGGAAAGCTGAGCCCGTCCTGTAAATACCTGCCTGCGCTGGATCAGCTCAGGGCTTAAAGGGGATGGGGAGTGTTTGGCACAGCTCTTCTTCCCTTCCTCTGCTGGCTTTCCTTGCCCTCCTCTGCTCCTCTCTTGCTCCTTTCCTATTATTTATTCCCATTTTCATCCAAACTAAGGCACGAGCGGCTGGAGAAGCAGATGCTTGACTTCTCTTGGGGTGAACTAGCCCAAAAAGAGGCTTGGCATGGCCAGTCCGAGGGCGAGCTGCTCCTTTCTGCCCTCGCTGTGCAGTCCAGCTCTGCTCTAGCACCGGGGCGAGGCTGCTGAGCTCTGGGGTGCCCGAGGCCCCCAGTGCCTGTGGGGCTGAGCAGGGGTGGAAGATGCCTGGAGGATTTCCCTGGTGTTAGCAGCAGCAGAAATGCTCGTTGGGCTTCATTAGGGGAAGAGATTTGATGATCGACTTGCCCTATCCATGGGTATTTGGTAATCGAGAGGGTGCCCTATCAGTCTGTGCCGTGGGTTTCTGCTGGGGAGGTGGGCTAACAGGGCTGGCTTTTAGCTCGTATGGGAAATAGCTTTTCCCTTCTTAATTCCCATTCTCCTGGCTGGTTTCTGAGCAGGGCTCAGCCATCCACCTCCTTGTGCACCTCCAGCACCCCCTGAGTCTTCCTTGTGCGTCCCCTGCTGGGCTCCCTCCTGTCCCTGCACGCACGTGAATCTGCACGGCCAGATTCCTGCAGGAGATGGGGCACGGTGCTGGCTGCAGAGCTGCCTGGAAGAGGCTGTGATCAGCAAAAGGGCAGCTCCCAGCCTCCTTGAAACTGCCCCTGCTCAAGTGGGAGCCAAGTGGGTGCTCGGGTGCGCCCTAACCCAGCACTCAGCGCCCGGTCATGCAGGCACGAACCGGGCGCTCCTGCAAGAGCTGCTTGGGTGCTCGTGCGGGGTGTAACAGGCGTGCTGTGAGCTCGTGCGTGGCTGAATTGCTGCTGTGAGCTCGTGCGTGGCTGAATTGCTGCTGTGAGCTCGTGCAGGGCTGAATTGGGTGCTCAGCTGTGCTGCAAAGCCGCGCTCGTGCATGCTCTGCCTGGAGCCGAGGCACGAGCTCGCGGCTCAGACGGGGACCTGCCGGCTGCTCACGCGTGGCGCGAGCGAGCAAGCCAGCAGAAATTAATCGGGTGCTCATGCACGGACTAATCTGGTGCTTATGCATGTGCTAATTGGGCTCTCATGCATAAATTAGCGGGGCACTCATGCATGAGCTGATTGGGCTCTCATGCGCGCACAGACGGGCGTGGGATGGGGTGGGAGGACACGGGGCACGGAGGGTGCTGGGGGGGTGCCTGCAGATGCCCCCCACGGGTTCCCCTCCGTGGTGCCCAGGCATGGGGATGCCTGGCTCTTAGGGGTTGCAGAGAAAACCCTGTAAATGGCTCCTAATTCACGGATAATTAATGCACTTTTTGGATTTCTCTGTTTCCAAGCAGGGCCCCGGCTCTGGCTGCGTGCTCCCCGAAGATCTGGGGCTCGAACGCCACGGGCAGGGGAGGGGAATGCCTTCACATCACTGCTCCCTCGCCCAGCTCTGTGCAGCCCCGAGGAAAAGTCTCTCGGTACCACCAGGGGGGTGTTTGGGGGCAGGAGGGGATTTGTGCCGGCGCTCCCGGGCATCACAAGTTGCAAAATTCTGGGAATATTTTGCGTTCGTTTGTTTTGTAAAGCAAAACTTTTTTGGAAGCGGTTTGCCATCTCTCTCATAGGGATCTGGTCCGGGGGTCATTTTTAATGACTTCACATCACAGCCTTGGAAAACTGAAGGAATTATCAGAAATAAAATAAAATAAAATAAAATAAAATAAAATAAAATAAAATAAAATAAAATAGAAAAACACAGCCCCAGCTGATCAGCACAGAACTCTCCCCGCTCCCGGCGCGGTGCGAAGCCCACCTCCCCTTCCTTCCCCCGCCAAACATCTCGCGGGCGCCGGGGGGGGCTCTTTTCTCTCCCCCATATGGTGCCAAGCCCACCTTGGACCGGATCCCCTGGGAGAGCGCCTGGGGGACAGCTGGGAACAGAGGGAAAACAGCCGCCGCCGCTACGGCCACTTGCAAAGGGCCGCAGCGGGACGGGAGAGGGATGCGGCGGCGGAGCAGTCGTCCTGGAGACCGCCGTGCCGGGGACATAATGAGCAGCGTCCCTTCCCTTCCCTCCCACCGCTTTTTAATTCCTTCCTCGTCTTTTTTTTTTTTTTTTTTCCGCCTCCTGGGAGCGAAGAGAGGAGGGCATCCCCCTCGGGCCAGGCTTTTGTGGGTTTGTGGCAGCTCGGCTCGGGCGAGGAGGGGTTTAGGGCTGGTGCTGCTATGGGGTATGGGCACGTCTCCTTGGGGCTGGGGGTGTGCCGTGTGTCCCAGGAGGGACCTCAAAAAAAAAAAAAAAACATCAGAGGGGGAAAAAGTGGGGGTTCCGCTCTCGTTTTGCACTTTTGCATGGCGTTGGGGTGATGTATTGAAGGCAGGGTCACCCTAATGCCCTCCGGGGAGAGCGCAGGGAGGAGGATTTGTACGTGCTGCCCCAAATCCTGCATGTTTGTGCGCTCTGAAGGCAGGTTGGGAAGGGGGTGACGGCTGGGACAGCCCCACAGCATCACCCCGAGGAGCTCAGCCCTCCTCCTGGCAACACGGGGCTGCAGGGCACCGCTCCCCATCCCCCTGTTCCCTCCCCTCCTTTTTCGCTGTTTAAGAAATGGATTTCTTATTACGACGTTTATTTTAAACGGAATGGTTTTCCCTTTCGGATGGGGGGGGGGATTAAAGCCGTCGGCATTCAGGCTCGGAGCGCAGGAAACGTCGGCTTTTCTTCTGGTGCCCCCGGGGAAGACACGGCCCCTGTGTTCTGCTGAAAGGCCCCGGCGCTGAATGACCCGCGGGCCCTGAATGAAGTGCCTCTCAATTAAAAGTTTCCCATTGACGCTGCCTCAATGAGACCTTGCTGGGGAATTCACCCCGGCTGAATGGCCCGGGCCTTCATCAAATATGAAGGGGCCAATAGATTTCCCACAATATTTGTACACCTTCCTTTGTGGGGATTTCTCCCTCCGGTGAACCAGAAACCCTTAACACATCCGCTCCCGATGCGCCCCCTTCTGCTGCTCATTAGGGGCCGGGGCGGGGGGCGGCCGGGGCTCGCTGCCACCCCCCTACAAGTGTAGGGACAGCCACCTGCTCGTGGCGGTCCTCTGCCCAAAAATCCCGTGGAAAAACGAAGGATGGGGGCACCCAAAGCCCAACCCCCCCAGCCCCTGCTGCCGCTGCTCCATCGCCTGTCCGGAGAGGTCCTGGTGGCATCCCCTCTCCCGGTGGTCCCAGGAATAATTTAGGGGGGCTGGGGAGGGAAAGGAGAAGCCTCCCCTCCTCTTCCCCTTGCCCGACACAAAAGGAAAGTGGTCTTAAGCCCCAGGCTCCCTTCTGCCCGGGGACAAAAGCCCTGGGCTACTCTCAGAGGAGCGAGGGCCTCGCTGACAGCTCCGATTGTTGCAGCCCTGCGGCAGCAAGGCCGCCCCCACCCCCATTAATGATGCTAATTAGAAACCACGCAGGGCAGCCTCCTGGGAGGGAGGGGGGTGGGCGAGGAGAGAGGGGTGGGCTCTGCATAATTTATTCTCCCTTAATCTCATTAAGGAGGGGAGAAAGGGAGAGCATCAGGTGGAGTGTGGGAATGTGGTGCAGGGGGATGCTGCCTGGTCCTTACTCAGCACCCCCTGTGCGCCCAGGACCCCACACCACCCCCAGCCCTGCGGGTAGGGGCAGGGAGGAGCTGGGCCCTCCTTGCAGCTTCTCCTGCTCGCTCTGGAGGTGGGGATTGAAGAGGTAAAAAGTGCCCCAGCCCCATGGAAAGAGGTGTGGGGCAGGGGAATGGGCTCTGACCTGGTGCCAGCAGCAGCAATTTTTAAGCTCTTGTATTTCAGAAAGCGCCTGGAGAAGCTCTTGGTGCAACGTTACCAGCAGGTGTTCTGGGGAGAGTCAGGGTAAGAGCAGGGAGGAATGAGGAAAACGTGTAATTCTTATTTTCATTTTTGCTTTTTACCTTTTTTTAAGAAAATTCCTTCTGCTCCTCAGCCCCGCCTGCCCAGGACGTCTCTGTTCTGGGGTGAGGGGATGTGATGCCCTCGTGTCCCATCCCCATGGCAGCTGGGGGTGAGGGGTGCTGGGGTGGGCTGTCTTTTTGCTTTGCACCCACATCTCATCCACCCTGCCCCATGCAGCAGGGCTGCTGGTGCAGGGCACAGGGCAGGGATGTGGGGGGCTCCGGTTCTGCAAGCAGGGATATTACGGTGCTGTGAATCCCCCTCCTGGCCCGTGGAGGGGGCTGTGAGAACCTTATCCCCTAGAGCAGAAAAAAAATCACCATTCCTCCCCTCCGCTGACCTGGAAATTGTGAACATGTTCCTGGGACCCGTGGGTCAGCAGTGGCGCTGCCTGGGTCGCCGTGCTGCGTTGTGCCTGGGGGGGAATGAACCTCCTGCTCCCAGCCCTGACCCCAAAACGGGGGTGAGGGTGCTCCTGCTCCATGGGCAGATAGCTGGGGACCACGTGTATGGGGTGGGCAAGGTGCTGGGGCATGCACCTCGTCTTGTTTGCATCCTCTTCCTCTTCAAGGAGTGAAAGGAAAAAGCCTGGGTGCGCTTTTCCTGGGATGTCCCTGACCCGAGATGTGGCTCACACGCAGCTTCTGGCTCCTCACTTCTAAGCTGTGCACCCTGGAGGTATTTAGGAGAAGCGTGGATGTGGCACTAAGGGTTGTGACGCTCCCAGCTCCGCATGCGTCTGGAGGACGTGGAGGGGATGGCTCTGAAACCAAGGGACACCCCCACAGCCCCCCAAAAGCAAACAAAAATAATGCATGTGCTGAAGAGCTTTAATCAGACCCCGTGCTTGCACACTCAGGATAACCTCGGGCTATGGGATGCAGGTGGGCCAGAACTTCGAGGGATCAGACTTGCAGTGTCACAGGAAGGTCCCAAGGTTTTCCACGATGGGTTTGTGTGTGCCACCCTCAGCTGGAGATCTGCAGGGGAGACGCCTGGATGGAAGCAGGCACTGCGGCTTGGAGGCTCTCAGGAGCACCTCTTGTGCCTCCTGGGCTAGCACAGAGGCCAGCAAGCACGGCTGGGGTGTCCGTACGTCGCGTGGAGCATCCGTGTGTCCCCAACAATTTGGTGCTCTCAGCCCAGCAGAGGCACGTAGGCTCCTGCTGCCGGGCACCAGCTCTGCAGCTGGGAGGCAGACGAGGCCAGGAGCCCTCAGATCTGGAAGGATTTGTGCAGCGTTGGTGCTGAAAACCACCCAATGGGCTTGAAATAAATGGGACTCCGATCGTGGGAGGATCGGAGGGGGGAGAGCCACCAGGACGCGAGGACAGCCAAGGCAGGAGTAGGGGGCAACATCTGTGTGCGAGGGGGCTGCCGCAGCTGCTGCCTGGCCCGTGAAAGAGCCCCGTGGCTCCATCTGGTTCGGAGACAAGCCCTGGTCTTATGGAAACACATGGCCGACATCTGGGGAAACAGGAAACGGCGGCGAGCGGTGTCCCAGCAACGCCGCGTCCCGCTGCCCGGTCCCCCACCGGCACGGCCATGGGATCGGCAGCTCGGGGAATTCAAAGCACAAGGCCAAGGCGACTGATGGATGGCTCGGGTTCAGTGGGGAGGGATATGATTAATAAGTGTTATGGCCCCTTTGTTCCCGCTGCGCGGCTGTCAGCGCGGGTTAGCTCTGACGGGCGCTTTGATGACTCTATGCCCATGAGCGAGCCACCGCCGTGATGAATCTCAGCCAGCAGAATAATATCTGCTCCGGACCCGGTCTTGTCTCCTGGGGACAATAGTGGGGCCAGGCTGCTTTGTGAGGGGTGTGGGATTTGGGGTTGGTAGCAGAGGGCTGATTTTTCTCTTGCACGAGCAGCTCCGTGCCGCTCGCCTCTGTCTTGGGCATCGCCCCCCTCACAGGACAGCTGAGTGTGCCAGGGAGGGGAGAAGGGTAAGGAATTGTGACTTTGTCTTAGAACCATGAACACAAGGGCTTTCAGGCTGGCACATCACCACGGTCTGGAGCTGACAGCGGAGCACTTTGTGCCAAATGTTGGCATTTTGCAACCCAAAGTGCTCTGTTTGGGCACCGCCCACCCTGGCAAGGGGCAGGCGTGCGCTGTGATGGTGCCTTGTGAGCTGGGCTTGGTGAGCTCTGCTGCTGGTTCCTTGGGGCTGTGTGGGGTAGATGTGTACCTGCCCTGTGCCTTGGGGTGTTCGGAGGTACTGGGTGCTTTTTGGGGCAGGGCAATGCTGCCGGGGGTACCCTGGCTCCCCTCAGGGGGCTGCTGCAACCTGCAGCATCCTTGCCAAAGCTGCACGGTGACGAGCGCTTACTGCACCAGCAGGAACCTCCTTCCCAGAGCTCTGTCCCGCTGTTCAGGACAAAACGAATTCTGAAAGTAGAGCTCGGCTGCATTTTCCTTCTGCGCTGACCTGGATAAAGCAGGCTCCCTCCCTCCACAAAGCGGCGAGCGGCTCCGGCAGCGCAGAGGGAGGGGAGGCTCAGCCGGAGCCGTCCTAGCAGCATGGCTCATTGCCTCCGCCAGGTTGCCTCCCGCTGCCTGCCTGTCCGTCTGTCTTTCCTGATGTTTTAATAACCCAGCTTCCTCCGTGCACCGAGCAACCAAGTTAATTTCAGCAGAATCACTTTTTATTGCGTTAAGGGGGGAAAAAAAATCAACGTGCGCTCTGCCCGGAGGGATGCGCCCAGAGTCTACAACCAGTTCAAGGAAGGGCAGCTTCCATCCCAGCCCGGCTTTTAGCCCCGGGGGAGGGCTGTGGGATGCAGCCCCCTGCCCGGAGGGGGCTCCGCAGCCCACGCGTGCCCTCTGCCGGGGCTGCTGCCGGCGCTGCGGGTCGCTGCACCGCGCCTCTCCTCCGCCAGAGGCCACTTTGCGCTACGGTTTGGGGCTGCCGGCACAGGCTGCGGGAGACGGGAGCACTCGGGTGGATATGCTGGAGTGCCCGTCCCACGCGTGGACGTCCTGCAGTGGGGCTGGATCTGCTTTTCTGCCTTCCCCCCAGCTTCTCCCCATGCCTCGTTGCAAGCCAGCGAGGGATGGAGAAGGTGCTGTGCCACCTGAGCGCGGGCAGTGCCTCTGCACCACGGCAGCAGCGCTGTGCCCTGCAGGATAAACCCACCTGGGGATGCTCGGACATGTGCCAACCCCCACCTAGGGATGCTCGGACACCTCTCCAACCCCATCACCAGTTTGGTTTTGAGTTTAGTGGGTGCCAAAGAGCACACAGGGAATCAAAAATTGGAGATGGGGCCCCTCAGCAGCTCCGGCTCTCTTCCAGCCTGATGTGAGCCCAGAAGGCTCACCCTATAACAGGGCACCCAAGCTGCAAAAGCCCCCTGTGCCTCATCTCTTTGGGAACCACAGTCTGTGAGCAGAAGGCAGCTGGGCTGAGGTTTGCTCTGTGGCAGAGAGCCGTGCCCCAGCCCTCCCAGCTCCTGATTTCTCCTCCATCCTTTCCCCATGCCACCAAACAGTCCCATTAATTACTCAGGACCCGATCCCCTCGGTCCTGCCACTAAGGCTGCACTGCAATAGCCACTCAATAACTCAATCCGGGTGAGTAATATCTAAGTGCTGTGTCTTGGCACCGTTATTGTTCCCCACTTGGTCGAGGTTTATGGCATTTCATTTCATAGAGGCTTTCCCGCTGCCAAAGCCTCCAGCCAGCCTTTTACTTTAACTGTATTAATTCTCCCGGGCTGGCCCTGCTCGTATTGTGTTCTTAATTGAACATTCTTTTCTTGTCTCACTTTTGCAAATTCAGCCTTGATTTCCTTCCAGCCTTGCAAGGAAGGAAAAGAATGAACGCGGCGGTGGCTGACCCGGGGCTGGCACCGGGCGAGGGTTTGGGGGAATGAACTGGAAGGTCCTGATGAGCACGAGTGGGAGGGAAACGTGGGGACTTTGCTTGCTGAGAGCTTTGTCTCCTCTTGTCCAGAAAGAGGCAGGCTCGTGCCAAGTACCCTGGGAGCCCAGCACGCTGGAGTTGCAGCTGCTTTTGGTTACAGCAGCTCCTTCTGGCTGGCCGCTGTGGGCGAAAACATGTAATCTTTCTGACCCAGCACCAGGACTGGGGTTGGTTTCCCTCTGAAGCATCTCCCCTGGCTTTGCCAGCTTGTCCCCCGTGCTGCTGGGAGGTGAGGGGTGGTAGATGTCTCCTCCAGCCCCCGTGGCTCCTGGTCTTTCCTCTGAGCTGGGAGAGAAACGCAGCTCAGGGTGCAAAATCAGGTTGGGTTAAAGCTCTTTGTGAACCAAGCGCTGTGGTTTGGGGTCCTGTAATTGTGGTGAATCCATGATGGGAGAGGATTTCTAAGACTTGTGAGCCCATTTCTCTATGGTGGCTAGCTCCAGCAGGCCTGATTTGGACGTGCTTGCTATAATTAGCAAAAATGCTGTTAATAACAGGGCCTTGCCAGGGAGAAGTGGACGGGCCATGCCAGGCTTCCTCGGGCTGAGGTCAGCCCTAACATTGCTTCTCCTGCATCCATCAGCATCCTCGAGGGAGACGTCTCCTGCCTGCTGCAGGGAGATCCAGGGCACTGCTGGTTTCCAAAAGCGGATCTGACCAACTGAATCCAAAAGCCAAACCAGAAGAAATGGCTCGCAGCAAACCCTGCTTGACGAGACGAGAAGCGAGCCCGGGGTAAAGCCTCGGTCCTGGGTCTGAGCTTTGAATTAAACTGCTAAACCATGAGCAACAAGGCCAGTTAGCTTCCCTTACTCCCCCCCCAGCAAGCCTCTGGTCTTAAAACATCTGGCGCTGCTCCATTTTGGCCCTATTTTGGCAAGTTTAACTTTAATTGTGCCTTGTTTACCGCCCAGTAAATCAGACGGGGTTAACCCCAGGTCTAACAGCACCTTGTTCCCAATGTTCCTTACGGCTCTGGCAGGGGGCGGTGGGAGCCAGCAGCCCCCCTCCCTGCCCAGCCTGCCTCCCGTTTGGCAGCCGAGGTGGTGCCTGCATGGATAGAGCCAGGGCACGCGGAGCTGCTCAACGCTGAGATCCTCGCGCCGATCTGTTCGCCCTTGTTGAACGGCCTGGCTCCTCAGCCAGGATTATGTGTCTGAACAAGCCCTCAGCTCTGGGAGCAGCTGTTTTCCAGCTATTGCCTAACAAAGAAAACTTTTATGACTGCAGGAAAAAAAAAAAAAAAAAAAAAAAAAAAAGGAAAAAAAAAATCAGGACTTGGTTTCTCCGGAGCAGCCGTCTGAGGGCGGCGGGGCTCAGCACCAGCGCCTCCGCAGCGCCCACCGCGGGGCTGGGCTGCTCCTCCCGTGGGGATCCTCTGCACGGTGGAGGAAATGATAATGCCTGCAAAGAGGGGGACGGACAGCATCGCGGAGAGGGGCTGAGCTGGCTCCTGGAGGAGCCCCTCAGTTCCGTAAATGTCCTGAAAACCTCCCCACATTTTCCCGCTGCCTCGAGCACTGCACCCACCTGCCCCAAGCTGTCAGAGTGCTAAAACCACCTGCAAGGTTTGGTTTGTCACCGTGGGGTCATTGCTCTCCCCTTGCACAAACTTCAGCCTTTCCTCTCCCTTTCTGCTTTTTTTTTTTCATTTTTTTTTAAAGGATCTAATTTCCCAAATGAAGTGCAGCGGAGAGCAGACAGTCTGCGAGTGCCTGAGTCAGATGAGCCTGATGGATGAGGCAGCAATTCACCCAGGCACTTTCTTTAATTGAAAGGCTCTGCCTGTGGCTGCCAAGGGGAGCAGGAATGTGGTTCCCCTGACGGGCCCTGGGAAGATGACACGGTGTGTGGCGGCTCAGTCCCCAGCCCAGCTCTGCTCGCTCCTTGGCTCGCCTCCTGAGCCCTGCAGCAAGCTGAGTGGCTCGGCAGGAAGGGAGTAGTCACCCCCTGCCTTCTGCTGCAGTGGCCTCAGGGCTGTGCATCCCCTTGTCCATCTCCATGTGCATCTCCTTGTGCATTTCCATGTGTATCCTCTTGTGCGTCCTCCTGTGCAATCCCTTCTGCATCCCCTTGTGTAACTCCATGTGCATCCCCTTGTGTAACTCCATGTGCATCCCCTCGTGCATCCTCCAGCCATGCCCTTGCTTTGCTGGTGAAGGGAGCTCAGCTCTCCAGTATTGCAGTGCTACGTGACCAACGACTGCCCTGGTCAGGCTGGCGTGCAAAAGCACCACGACAAGGCGTGCACAGGGGCCGATTGCTGCTGCAGGTGCTGGGGAGCGGAAGCTCTTGCTCCGTCCTGATGCATCGCATGATGCCGACTGTCCCGTTTTGCTCAGGCTAATTCTTCCACCCCTCTCTTATCACTTTTGGATGCCTCCCATCCTCTCCATGCTCCCCCTGGGGAAGCAGTAACAAGAAGGGCCGTGCCTCGCTGACCCAGGGAATCCCGTTTATTGCGGTGGGGGGTCCTGCTCTGTCCCACCACCATCCCCTCGCCTTGCCGTGGCAGAGCAGGAAGAGGTTAACTCGGCCTGAATCCCTGCTCCCCGTGCGTGTGCGCAGAATGCTGAATGCAGAGGCGAGCGTCTGGGAGATGCAGCAGGGCAGCAGTGCCCTGTGCTGGCACCGACAGGCTGAAACATCTCCCCGTTACTCCATGGGTGTGGGCTAAGGGATTGATTTTCAGATAGAAAAAAGAAATCTTTTAAGAGCTGATAATTTTAATGTCATTTTTTTCTCCTTTTTTTTTTTTTTTGGTCTCTTTTTTTTTTTTCTTTCTTTCTTTTGCCCACGCTAATGGCCAGAGCAGCAGCTGCATTAACTGTTCTGGATAAAATTCAACACAAAAGCCTCTATCTCCCGGCGTGGCGGGTCCAATAAATCCCGCCTCGAGCTAGGAAATGGGGTTTGGGGAGTGGGAAAGCGCAAGGCAGGAGGGCTCGGTCCCCCTCGTGGGTCCAGCAGCCCTCAGCCTTGCTGGGCACGATGCAGACGTGGGTGCTGGGTGCCCAGCACCGAGGGGACCGGAGCAGAAAGCCCATCTGCCAGCAGCCCTGGAAAGGTTGCCAAGTGCCCTCCGACGGAGCTCTAAAACCTTGGATCCTCGCTCCTTGAAAAAGAGGGGGAAAAAGAAAAAAAAAAAAAAAGCCCCATATCCTGCATGTCCTGAATCTTAATCTCTTCTCTTTCAGCCCCGGCCCTGCTTCCCAGAGCCCGTAATGGCTTTTTGGTGAAGGAGGGCTCCCCAGAGCTGCGTGGCTTTGTGGTGTCTCCGGGTTTTTCAGTGGCACAGGGAGGGCAGCGGGGTTACGGAGAGCTGCAGGTGAGGTCGGTAGGAAATAGGAACGTGCTGGCTGCGGGAGGTACTGGCCGAGTTTTATTGGCAGGAGCTTGTTGCAGAAGGAAAAGGGGATATTTCTCTCGGACAGCATTTTGGGAACATCGTGGCTGGGTTATTAACAGCATTATTACATTTTTCTTGCACCAGGGGCTGAGCCAAACCTTACAGGGTCCCAAGGACCCAAACACCCTCCCAGGCACCCCGATGGAGGGCGGCGGATCCGAACAGCAAAGCCGCTACCTGCAGCCCTGGAGAGGGGAAACTTGTGCTTTATAGGAACAGGAAAAAATGCTTGGCTTGCACTTTCTCTCCAGCTAATCCAATTTGTCTCCTTACTGCTTTCAAATGCCTTTTAAAGATTCCTAGCAATGTATTATAGGAATCCATTTGCCGAGATGCAGCGGAGAGGGGCATTTTTATTTTACAGTTATTAGCGAGTGACAAGGTAAGTAACTCGGAGGAGATTGATCACCCAGCTAAGCATTTTTACTTTCCCAATTAATCCTGGCATGATCGTAATAAATCCGGGAGTGGGAGTAATTAGATGTGAGCGGACCTCGCTTCCTTTCGCTGCTGCGTGTCGGGGGTAATGGATAGAGACATCTTTCTCTGGGAAGTGGCCTAGGGAGATGTCCAGTTAGATGGGATTTCTGGAAAGAAAGATAGATGTCAGGGGCCAGCGTTCACTTTCTTTTCCTCAATGGAGCACAGATTTATGCCATCAATCCACATTAAGAGGCCTTGATGGCTACACAGAAATCCAGCGAGCGTAATTCAATTAGCCCCGTGCACTTTTTTAGGATGGGATTTGATAATGGAGGATCATTTGCCCCGAAGTTCACACCGGATTTTCTTTCTGCTGTGTGTTTCCTGCCCCCCCCCCCCTTTCAATTAAAAGAGTCGCTGTGGTTCACTGGGTGCTTTCACCTCCCAGCCCAGAGCTTGTTTGGTGATGCCCCAAATCACACTCAAGGTTCATGGCCACCAAAAATCTGGTTGTGATGCCACCTGTGTGCTCCTGCACGATGCTCGCTGGATTTCCAACCCATCCTCGTGAGCACGGGGAAACACAGAGCCAGCAGGCTGCTCCTGCCTCCCCTTGACCAAAAACTGAGCAGCAGGGACCTGGGCTCTCCTCGCCCTGCTCTCAATTCCCATCTCTGGCACCCCCGAGGTATTTTCCTGGCTTGCAGCGGTGCCGAGCTCGCTGCAAATCCTGCAGGGCACAGCATGGCCCCGCACCTAAGGGCAGCCCGGAGCAGCAGCTGCTTTCGGAGGGCGCTGCAGTGTTGTGGGATCAAGGAGCTGCTGCTCTCAGCTGCTTTGCACGGGCACCAAGGGACGGATCCTGTGCGGCCGCAGAGCCTCGTAAAGCAGGGTGCGGGCACCGCGTGTGCCGAGGGTGGCTTCCTCGGAACCTATGATCACACCACAACACCCGTTGTGGTCAACACCTGTAAACGGCAAAGATTTAGGGTCGTGTCGTCGAGAAAAGCGTGGATCCCAGTAGCTCCTAAACCCTGGGACAAACCCAAAGAGCAGCTATGGAATAAATGACGCCCTGATGGGGCGAGGAGGGAACTGGCTTCTTGGATTCCCTCCTTGAAGAGCAAATCTTGGATCTGTCCCTTCCCAGCGCAAGGGACAGATCCAAGTGTGCTCCCTCCCTTTCCCCTGTAATGAAGGGGGAAGGACTGTGCGGGTCACTGCCATGTATCCGTGCTGTAGCAGCGCTGACACCGATCCGAGCAGCTCCCGTGCCCCGCTGCCACCTGGGGACAGCAGCCCTGAGCCTCCCCGGTGGTGCTGCAGCACCCAAACCTCACCGGGCCAGGTGACGCTGCTGCTCCACTCCCCCCCAGCCCTCATTAATAGATTTACTTATTGGAAAATCATTATCCAGGCAGACAGCCTCGTAGATGTGGGATCCCAGGGGCAACTTGTTAGCAGCTGCTCCGTAGCTACATCAAGAGGGTTTCTGACAGTACACAAAAGCCATTTGACAATGTCAGAAACCACCGAGAGGGATTAACTTGAAAGAGAAAAAGGGGGGGAGAAAAAAACACACACATTAAAACATGTCTTAAAGCTTATCCGAGACGGAGAGCTTCAGAGCAGGAAAACCAGCCAGTGGGGGAGAAGAGCAGGGAAATGGGGGGGCAGCCCCAGCAGGATCGGGGCCACTCGCTCCCCTTGGTTAATGTCGGGGCTCTGCTTTTGCTCAGCCTGGGTGTTCACGCAGCAATTTTATTTGCTTTTTGAAGGCTTGGCCTGAGATCTCGAGGGTTTCCTGCTCGGGTGAGCGTGCCCCACCGGTGAGAGGTAGAGACGCGAGCACCTGATGCGTTTCCCCCAGGATTTGGGGTACCCGGGCTGCTGCAGCGTGCGCGCCCCGGCACACATCGAGGCACCTGCAGCAGCGCCGAGCACCTGCCCGCAGACACCGGGGCCCTGCTGAAGAATAAAATCTTGGCTGAGAGCTTTGATAAAGAATATCTGGGAAGGGAAATGCTCCGGGGTCAACCAGCAGAGAGATGCTGGTGTAAAAGTGCTGAGCGCAGCAGGAGCGTCTGTACAGTCATCCCGGGGAGGCAATAACTTGCAATAAATGAGAGACCTTTGCGGAATTACTCAGCCCAGCCAAAAAGCAGCTCGTTTGCCTGCGCCGTGAGTTGTTAAAATTGGAAAAATCTTCAAAGGACACTGAAAAATTACAGTCCTGTCTCCAATGTGACAGCTGCTGCTGCTGGAGGGAGAAGCCCTGATCAGGCAGAGCCGTACCCAGGCACTTAACTTCAAATGCCTGAGAAAAATCCGCGGACATCACCGGGGCTGGGAGCTAAACAGGTGAATAAAGGTCAGAGTTTGTACATTCATCTGGGGATGAACACCAGTGGTTTTTACAAAACCTCTGGCCTCTGTATCCACTGGGCTGGGAGCATCACGGCGCTTTGCTTTGCTTTGTTCTCTTCTCCCTCGCTGCTCGAGGCCCCTCCTGCAAGAAGACCGGGGAAATACAAAGCAAATGCACGCCGAGGTGTCAGGCAGCAAACATGGCATTGAGTCGCTGCCAGTTTTCCAAGATCTCTTGCTATTTCAGAGGCTGAATGTGATACCTCAGTCGTAAGATCGGCTCAATGAAGTTTTTGCAAGCCCCAGGTTTACAATAGCTGTCTTGTAAAGAGCCGGGACAAACCCCAGTGATTTATTTACTTTTGTCAGTCGCACGGTTTATTTATTTTGTGCATTGATTTGCCAAATATTTTGTTTCAGTTTTCCCACAGTTGCTTGGCCGATTTCTCCTCTCGGCCACGTGAGACTTCAGCGCCCAGGGGGGAGCAGAAAAAGGGGGAGCAGAGGGGCTGCAAGAGGTGCTCCCACCACGGGAGCTCTTCCCCTGGGATTCTGGAGCTGTTCTTCAAGAAGACGAGCTCGCTTCTACCTATGGGCTTCATTAAAACTGGGTATAAACAGGAGAGAGGAGGTCCTGGGGTGGCTTGTGTGGCAACTCCACCCCAAAGCCCACGAGCTCAAGGAGATCCACTTGAAAGAGCTGACCGCAGAGGGGCAAACGCACCAGAAAAGCTTGTTAAATCCATTTTTCTCTTCACAGCCCCGAAAGCAGATGGCGGGGTGGGGCTAGCGGAGAGCTAGCAAACAGCAAATAATACAAACAAAGCGTAAATAATTCTTCCCCTCTCTCTCCGCTCGGCGAAGTGTGGGAGCGCAGTGCCGCGGCTGGTTTCTTCCACCTGGAGCTGGGGTGGTTTCTGCGATTTACTGCCGAGCGGCGCTTGAGGAAGACAATAAAAATTAATAATTAAAATAGCAAAAATAATCTGCCAGGCAGGGAAATATTTCTAGCTGGTTGCGTGTTGAGTTTAGAGCAGCAGCAGCAGCACAGTAGCGGAGTCGTTTGGCCTCCGAAACCGCTCTTGGCTTACGGTGGGGTCTCGGTGCTGAGCACTGGTGCTGTGCCCCTCAGAAAATAACCACACGTTTCCTGAAAACCACATTTCCTGGAGACCTACCTATGTTGTAGGCCACTTTCTTTCGAAAATCACGGCTCTGAAGTCCTTGTCCCAGCGATAAAGCACGGCATGCTTCTGCACACGCGGCCTTCCTTAGGTGTCGAAGGGTCGGCTCAGTTTTATGGGACAGAAATTGAGGTTTGGGGCAAAAGGAAGCTGGGAGGGGTTTAGGAGGACAGCCCGCGTGCTGGGACCGAAGACAGCGGTGAGATGTGAAGTGCGTGGTTTGAGGCAGGATATACAGTATGCCTCCTGTGTAAAGGCACAGCACTTGTACTATCTCCAGACAGATTTATGGGAGCTCTGGTGTTTCGTTCTCTCCAGGGGAGAAGGTAGGCTTGGACAGCATTTTGAGCACTCAATATGATTCATTTGTTCCTATCTTACAGTTAATTCATGTTTATGTTCCAGAGGAGAGAAGAAAAAGGATTGGCACATACCCGGCCGCGGGGGCAAACAGCACAAGGAGCGATCCCCAAAGCTCAGAGGATGCTGTGCGTGGAGAAAGGTGCCCATCCGAGAGGGGCATCAGGGCACAAACCATGTCCTGCACCGGCTTCGTGGCCCTAGTGTGGCTAAATTCCACCTGCTCGGCCCCGGATCACAGACACGACTTGTTTAGGGCCAGCGAGGAAAACAGCCTTGTAAAAACGCCTCCGGGGGCCGGCTAATTTATAGAGGGGCGAAACAATATCCCTCCCCTGGTGCCACTTAACTTTTCATTTCACAGCGGCGGTAATCGCCCACGACATCTGGAAAAATTGCCCTCCGCTCCCTGGGGGAGGCCGGGGGCAGAAGGTCAGGGTGTTTTGGGGGCAGCCCCGAGCTGCTGCCACCCCCCCCAGGGGACGAAGCCCCAGGGGCCGGCACCGCCTGCGGCCGGTGGCGCACGGTGGCACCGGCACCTCCGGGGGTCCCCGGGGGTTACCAGCCGAGCCTCAGTTTCCCCATGCGGGAAAGTGTCGGGGGGGGGGCACCCCGCGAGTGAGCCCCCTGCAGTGCCCGAGGTGCGGGAGGGTTGGAAGCGGGGTTCCCCCCCCGGCTCTCCAGCCCTGCGCGCCCCAGCGCGGCTGCCCAGAGGAGGGGGACGCCGCCGGGGGGGCTCTGCCGGGGGGGCGGCAGGCTCTGTGCCGGGCTCCCTGCACCTTTAAAAGTCTCCTCACGTCGCCGTGCCGATTATCCATTAACCTGCCGGCAGCTCCCTTGCCTGGGGGTGGCGCGCTCCCGGCTGCTCCGCGCTCCCGGCGGCTCCCTCCCTTCCCAACCCCCCCCCCCTTCTCCCCCCTTATCAGCAATTCAGATTGCATGCAAATCTCCAGGCTTTCTTACAGGGGCAAGGCAGGGGACAGAGCATTTCTCCCCGGCCGCGGCTTCGGGGGGAGAGAGAGGGAGAGAGATATCTCCTCCTCCTTCTCCTCCTCCTCCTCCTCCTCCTCCTCCTCCTCCTCTTGGGATTTTCCTCCTTCCCCCTCCCCGCCTCCCTCCCTCTCTTTCTTTCCTCCTTTTCACCTCCTGGAACAAAAGTAACCCCCTTTTCCTTGCTCCAGCCCTGCCTGCGAGCGGCCCCGCTTTGTCTGGCCGTGCCGGGGGCAGGGGGCTGGGGGGCTATGGGGGGGCGAGGGGCGGCCGGAGCCCTGGCGCTGCTGGCGCTGGGGCTGGCGCTGGGCGGCGGCGGGGCGAGCTGCCCCGAGCGGGAGCTGGAGCGCAGGGAGGAGGAGGCCAACGTGGTGCTCACGGGCACGGTGGAGGAGATCATGAACGTGGACCCGGTGCACCACACCTATTCCTGCAAGGTGAGGGGGGTCGGGGGGGGGCTTCTGTGGGGTCGGGGGGCGCGCCCCAGCCTGGGTGCAGGGGAAACTTTGCGCCCCGCCGCCCGCTGGCACATGTGGTTTTTATTGTCGAAATGGGAGGCTTTGGTGGGTAATTAGGTATTTTTAGACTGCGGAGGCTCGCCCCGTCGCTGCTCCACCGGCTGTTTCGAGGGGAATCTCTGGAGGTTGCTTTTTATGGGCATTTCCCTGCTTTGCGCCGTGCCGAGCCGATTCCCAACTTTCTGCTTCGGGAGGGCTCCGGGTGCCGGGGAAGGTGCTCAGAGCCGCTGGCTGGCTGCAGACGCAGCTCCCTGTTTACTTTAACAGCATCTTGAGTTCCTCTGGCTCGAGCTATTGTTTAACTATGAATCTGGCCTCTGGCTACGGTTTTTCCCCCCCTAAGCTGCGAGACGGTGAAGTACTGAGCAACCTGAAATACCATCCGCCTGGTTGTCAGAAAACGTGCTGGCTGCCTTAACCCTTCCCAGGGCAGGAATCCTGCCTGCGAGGACTTGCTGCTGCCTCGCTCGCTTCTTCTCCCAATCCCTTTTTTCCCCATCCTAAAGCACGCTGAGGTCCCCGACGGATGCTGGTGCTGCAGGGGGCCAGGGGCGATGCCCAGCAGGCAGGCTGGTGGGAAAGGTCTGCCCGGCCTTAATTTGAACCGTGGGGTTATGCTCTCCTCTGGAGGACCTCTTGGCCCTATAAACTCTTTGAAAAGCCCCTGTCTGTCCAGCTGGTGCCTGCTGCTCCACGCCTGCTTCCCCGGCTCTGCCCCTCGCGCTACCGGAGGGTACAATCTGTACCCTGCTCACGTAAATTAGATCACAGCCCCTCCGGGCTGCTGCAGGGACCGTATGTTTGCGGCGTGTCTGGCACATCCTGGGTGCTACGTGGAAAACTAATAAGCTGCTGCGAGCAGCCGGTGTCGTCCTGTGGCAGCTTGGGGCACATATGGCTGGGCGCGTGCCGCCTGATGCTGAGGCAAGGCTGTAGTGCGAGGCAGGAGGTGTTCTTCTAAAAAAAGTGGTCTTTTCTTCCTAGCTGGTATAAAATCCATGCTTCATCCACGCAGGCTTTGGGCTGGAAAAAAACGTCGTGTCCGTGCTCCTGTGGTGGTAAAGCTGCTTGCTCAGCAGCCCTGCCTGTAGGAGGGTGCCATCAAATGCAAATGGGAGCATCGTGGGGCGAGGAACCTGGTGCGTGAGGGGCTTTATTTGAAACCCAGGTGGCATTGCTCGGCTCAGGAAGATATTTTCCTGCGCATCTCTCCCCGAGCTGTCCCAAGTGATGCTGCGGGGGTTTGTGCTACTTATTCCAGGGTTAACTGCAGGGCCCTTCTTCTGAATTGGGTTGTGGCAGCTCCTGAAGGCCAGAACCTGCCCCTAAGGTTTCTTTCCAGTCCTTAAAAAGAAACCGAAAGGAGGAGAGCCTTATCTCCTGTCATCCGTGGCAGCGCCCATCCCATCCCAGTGGCATTTACTGCGACTTCCGTAACGCCTGGCTGCGGTGCTCCTCTCCAGGGACCTTTACGTGGTGTGCTCACAGAGGGTTTGGAAAGAAATGGGGTCTAAGGTGTTGTAAGGACCTGAAAAGGGATAAATCAAAATCTCTGCTAGCTGCGTGACGCCCGTGACTGGTAAAGGAGTAGTTCTGCAGCAGCAAACCCCTGTTTTTACTCTAAGATCTTCCCAGGCATTGGGAATTGCTGGGGATTCGAGGGCCGACAGCTGGCTCTGCTTCTTACGCAGCACCTTGACCCCAAAAGGGGCGCTTTTGGCATTAAACCTGGCTGCTGGCTCCTGCCCTGACCCCACTGCCTTGCTGAGCCAGAATGAGTCAAGGTGCAGAAGCCATCCTGCCGGCGAGAAAACACGTGGGTGCTTCCCCCTCCAGCCCCCTGCTCGCTGCTCCTTACACCCCGAGGATGCCTCCGAATGCCGCGCTTATCTCCCGACGGGTTCCTTATCTGCACGGGAAGCGCAGAGGGCCAAGTGTGCGGGAGGAGTTGCCCCGAGCCCACCCCCAGAAGTGTTGCTGGTGCTGGGTGGTCCGCGGGTGGCTGCGTGCTGCAGCCCTGCATTGTTCTTCCCAGCTAAACCCGAAACCCTCCCCGCCGGGGCCTTTGATATCTGAAGACGGAGCGTGTTGGAAATGGGAGGCTAATGGGAGAGGAGCACCCTGAAATAGCTACCAGCCACTCGGTGCTAGTGGAGGGGGTTCATAATTAGGAGTTTTCTTAGTGTTCTCATCCTCGAAGTGATGCTGATGTGCCCCTTCGCCCAGGGATGGATTTGGCTTGGGAACGAGGGCTTTGCTCCTTGCAGTGGCCCCGGACTCTCTTTTTTTTCGCTCTGCTCAGCCTATTTGCAGCCTGCTGCTGGCATTGTCTTTCCCGGCTCCTGCCTTGTTCTGCTTTGACCTGATATTTCTGGAGGGAGCTCCTATTTATAGGACAGATGCAGGTTCTCCACGCGCTATAGGAAGCGGTGGGAAGGATGTGGATCCTGTTCCGAACAATGGAGCCCACGTTTTGGGGGCGAGAGGTGGAAGGGGCTGGGGGAGGCAGGCTTGGTGCTCTACTGGCTCCTGCAGAAAGGGCTGCAGAGGTCTCCTGGTGACCTTTCCTACTCTGATCCGAGTGTCCCCTCTCTTCTGAGGGCTCTGCTCGCCTTCCTAGGCACCCCACGAGCCCAAGGTTTGTGTTCCTAAAGCATCTTCCCAGCACCACACGTGCCCGTGCAGGTGGTCCCGTTCCCCGCTGCGCCGGACCCCCATGGCACGCTGGAAAATGCGTTTGCTCTCCGGGTTTGTACCGCACTTAAAACCTACTTCTGCGAGGTTCTGCCGAAATAAAGTCCTCACTGTTCTCGCTGCACCTTCCCGCAGCTGCCAGGAGCGTTGTAAAACAGCCTTAATCCAGTGTTTTATGGGCTCCGTGGTGAAAGCGAGCAGGGCTGCCGTGGGGAAGGGACCTTCTGGATCCAGGCTCCTGATTTTTCCTTTTTTTTCTCCTTTTTTCTCTTTCCCTTTTCTTCCCCCATCCTTGCTGTAGCCAGTGAGTCACCAGTAACAAGGTCTTAATTGTGCGTGGTGATGAATGGGATGCCCTACAGGTAATCGCTGGGTCTTTGGTGCCTTCCCGGCCATTCATTATAGAGGATGAGGGTGGGGAGAAAGCTGGTGGACTCTGATGTTGCCTGTGAATGCTGCGGCCTGGCTCTGCGAGCGATGACTACAACAGCCCTGCTAATTAACTCAAATTACCATCTGCTTCAGGAGAGGGGCTAGGCTTCAGCCATTCTTCCCCCAAAGACCAAACTGTGAAAATGCCCCGACTGCTCCCTTCCATCAGGACCCTCGGGGTGCTCTCCCCGCCTGCCTCTCTCGATTTTTCTCCCCCCAGCCCTTTTGTTCCCTTTGTGTTCTGTGTTTTTTTTCTTTTTTTTTTCTTTGCCCCGGCTGCTCCCGCACCTCACCTTGTTGAGCGCTCGCCCTGCGGGGCCCCGCTGCCGAAGGAAGAGGAGGTGGGGCCGGTGCTGCCGAAGGAAGGTGTCTTGACTTGACTGCGGGGAGCAGCAGCACCCCGGGGAGCTGCCAGCAGCGCCGGTGAGGCAGGAGGCTCGCAGCAGAGCCGTGCAGGATGGGCTTCGTGGTGCTCGGATGGGTTTCGTGGTGCTCAGCACCCCAGGGCGCCCCGCTGGGGGTGGGGGGGGGGTCCCCCAAAGGGGCTCCTCGGTGCCGTGGGGAGCAGATGGCTCCGGGTGAGCGCTGGGATTCCCAGGAGAGGGGAGGGAGGGGAGCTGCCTGTCACAGCCACCCTGCCTCGCCAGCTGAAGCTCCCTCTGGTTGCTGCTCGAGACCAGAGCCCTGGGTGCCGGGGCTGTGCGCGGCGCTTGGCTGTCGGGCGGGTAGCTGCAGGAGGCATTGCTTCCCCGGCTCGTCTCACCCCGAGTTTGGGCTCTACGGGGCAGGATGACAGCCTGACGATGAGTTATTCCTCGTCCTTTGGTTTCTCAGGGCATCCCCCTAGGTCTGAGGGGTTCCCTTCCTGCTCGGAGGCAGCTGTGCGCGAGCGCATGGGCACGGCACCTCCTGAGAGCCTCGCCGCGTGCCTCCTGGTCCCATGGGGGCAGATTTTGATGTCCATGGCCCCTGAACCCTCCTGCCTGGGTCTGAGGTAGGGCTGAGCTTGTACCCCTGAAATTCTGGTGTTTCATCTTCAGGAAGTTGCAGGATCGATTAAAGCTCATGAGACTCACGTTCCCCCAGACCCCAACACTTGTTTGTAACCCTCGTATTTGAACCCTGCGGTGTCAGATTTTTGTGTGCGTGGTCCGTAGTCACTGAGTAATGGGATGGAGGCATTTGGCAGAGAGGGAGAGTCTTTTTTTTTCCCTCCGAACAGCCCCAAAGAAGTCAGTCGGGGAGCACAATGCGCACCAAGGGCTGCGCGGGGCAGGGGCCAGCGAGCTGCGGTCGCGGAGGGCTGCAAGAATGGCTCATTCTGGAGGGGCATAATGTCTGCTCTGTGCTCTCCTCCTCATCTGCAGCAAGCCGCAGAGCTAAAATGCAGCAAGAATAGGGTCTGCAGCGTGAACAACTGACCGCTGCCACCCTGGCGTCCCCGGGGGTGGGAGAGACCTGCCCACGAGCATCCCCTCTGCACCCTGCGTTCCCTTGGCGGCTGCACTCCTAGGGCGCACACCTGCGTGCTCCTTCCAGAGGGAGGCTCGAGAGCCTCCTTATCGCCGATCCTCCGCTTCCCCGGCCGCCTCGGCGCTTGGCACGGGGTGCTGAAGTGCTCTCTGGGCAGCGGAGACCGCTGGAGAATGCAGGGGACGGGGCCCTGGGGTGGTGGAGGTGCTGGTGGAGAGGGAGATAAAGCACACCCCGAGCACGTCCAGGCTTTCTGAGCCGTCAGGGATGGATGTGGCCACATCTCGCATCACGTCTGCAGTAAATCACTTATTTTAGGGCTGCTGCTCTCGTCCTCTGTGGGTGTTTTTGGGGGCAGCTCGTTGCAGAGAGCGTGGTGCTGGAGCGGGGCTGGCCAGCAGTTTTTTGCACATCTCCCTTTAGGGGCAATGGGGAGCTCTGCGCCTGGTGGAGGGGCTGGGAGGCTGCTCTGGGAGCTGAAGAGAGGGAAGGAGGGACTGACTCGTGTGGCCAGGACTGATTTTTCTTCCCGAAATTTGGATGATTTAGGGGAAACCGGCTCCTACTGCCAATTCCTCTGTGTATTTTAGCAAATCCGGTCTGCTGACACACAGGTTGTCTTCGGTCACTTATAACAAAATAAATTTCCTTTGCCGTTTCTACACGGAGTGCTATCCCCTCTGCTTCTTGTCTTCCCAAGCCCCTGGTGCCTTGCCAGAGCCAGAAGATCCCCTGGGAGCGGAGGGGGGGTCCCTCTGGCTGAGACCTGCATGCTGCCTGGGGACCTGCCTCGGGGTCCCTGGGGACAGGGCTCGAGTCACAGGCACTGCAGAGGGGCAGGCGAGCTGGATCTGCAAGCGGCCAGCCCAGGAGAGAGCCTCCTGCTAGGGATTTGGATTCCTTACCAGCAATGGGCAGCAGTCCTGATTTATTATTATTATTTTCCCCACCGTGGCCACGTGCGGTGCCTGCTCCTGGAGAGCAGCAGCCCTGCCCTAGCTGGTTGTGCGGCAGCTGAGATGGTTATCGTGGGTGTGAAGGCTGGAATAATAGTGGAGGGGAAGAAGTTGCTTAGAACACCTTTATTTTACTAGTTTTCTGCAGCAGGTTTCTGCTCCGGTGCAGGAAGCCCTTGCGCAGCCATCCTGCCTGCCCCTGGGCACGAGGGCTTTCCCCGTAGCACCCAGGGGAGGAGAGGCAGGAACAAAACATGAATTTTGGGGCTTGCATGGTGGTTTTGTGTCCCAGTGTGAATAGGGGAGCGAGTCCCTTGCCAGGAAAAACCCGTGTGGCTGTGGGAACCCTCGGGAGATGGAAGGGGTGCCGAGTGCCCGTGTTGGGGCGTTGGGTGCAATTCTGGCAGAAACAGTGCTCGCTGCGGCCTTGCCCACGCATTTTGTGCTGTGAGAGGGCTGCCTAATGAAATAACCTCTGCGGGGAGGCTCTGCCAGCCCCAGCTGCTCCCGAGCATCGGGCGACAGCAGGGTTAGAGGCAAACGGGGCTGGACGGTGCCGGCCGCCTCGGGTTGCGGCTGCGCAGAGCTCTCACCCTCTCCTCGTCCTTCTTGTCCCAGGTGCGAGTGTGGCGCTACCTGAAAGGCAAAGACATCGTCACCCACGAGATCCTCTTGGACGGCGGCAACAAGGTGGTTATCGGCGGCTTCGGGGACCCCCTGATCTGCGACAACCAAGTCTCGACGGGGGACACGCGGATTTTCTTCGTCAACCCGGCCCCGCAGTACATGTGGCCGGCGCACCGCAACGAGCTGATGCTCAACTCCAGCCTCATGCGGATAACGCTGCGCAACCTGGAGGACGTGGAGCACTGCGTGGAAGGTGAGCGGGGCGTGCTCGGGGCTTGCCATCGAGTTCCTGGCACGCCGTGCTGCTGGCCGCGGGGCCGGCGCGCTTGTCCTGGCTGCGCGTGGTCTGGCTGCTCTGTGGATTTGGTTGTCGAAGGGATGGTGCCTGGCGCTGAGCTCGTTAGAGGTGGTGGTTGGAGCCAGGAATTGTTGGTTTTTGCTAGTTTTTAGTACAGATTTAAGCAGGTTCTCAGCCCCCTCTGCAAAGCATCTCGTGGGGCTGGAGAGGTCCTGCTGCAAAGCCCTGGCACCCGTGTGTGGCAGGGACCCCTGGGGAGTTCAGGCTTCTCACACCTGAATTCCCCCCCTTTTTTTTTTAAGGTTTATTGCTAAAAAGTTAACTCATTAACCCTGTGGTGAAGGCCTGTCCTTCATGGTAGTGACTCCTCACTCCCCATGCCTGCCAAGTCAGCCTTACAGACTCGTGCAGGGACGTGGGAAGCCGGCTGAGCTTTGGGGGCAAAGCTTGCTTCTCCAGGGCATAACCAGGTTGCAATCAAGCTGAGCAATTTAGGAATTTAGGGGGGATGAGCAGCGCTTTTGTGTTGTCGTGGTGAGCCTTGGCGTCCCGGTGAGCCTCGGTGTCCCTTGTGTGCATCACCTCCCTGGTGCCTTTGTGCTTGTACCCAAAAGTGTTGTGCGAGGAGGGAGAGGGGATGTGGTGTGCTGAGCTCGTGGAAGAAATGCGCACGGAGTTGGCTCTCGGTGCTCTGGTAGCTCTGTGGGGCAGCTCCCGTGCCGAGGAGGTGGCTGAGATCCTGGCACCGTGGGTGCAACAACACAGCTGCTGGGAAATGGCGCGTGGGGGACAGCCCGCGTGCCCTCTCCACTGGGGTCCTGGACCTCCAGGCATGGAATAATGCCTCTGAGGAGAGCAGATCTGCAGAGCGTTGAGCCGGTTGCCCAACCGCCGCGAAAACATACTTCTGCAATCCCTCACTTGCTGGCTTCTCGCTTCCTCCCCCTGCTCGTCCTGTTCCAGCAAGAGCTCCGGGCTCGTGGGGGAATGCGGTGCCCCAAAAGCCCTCTGTGGGGTCTGAGCACGTCCCGAGAGCAGATGAGTAAACAAGGGCAGGAATGCAGGAATCCTGCACAGACAACAAACAAACACGCGGCGCGGCTCCCTCCTCCCCGCTGGATGTGCAGAGCAGAGGCCGTAACCCCGTTCTCCAGCTGTGAAGGCTGCCGGAGGTAAACGACCCAGCTCGAAGCCTCCTCCGGGGCTGGGAAAGCGCCAGCTCAGCGCAGCGGCACCCGTCTCGAGTGGCTTTTGCAAGAGGGAGGGATGTTAGAGGTTCCCTAGCAGACGTGGACACGTTTTGTGTTGCGATCCGAAGGCATCGGCCCCATAGGAGGGGGTGGGAGGAGGAGGAGGAGGAGTGCAGCGTGGGTTTTTTTGTTAAACCTGAGCAAACACTCGGAGGGATTCTGCCTTCGCCCGGCTTTGTGTTCCTTGGCACGCTCGCGCTGCGCGCGCTGGGCTGGCTGAGCTGGGTGGATCCTGCTCGTGGTGAGGGAGGCTGTCCCTGGAGGCCCACGGGAGGTGGTGAGGGGTCTGATTTTCCTCCTGTGCGATAGATTTGACCCAAAATTTACCTGGGACCCGTGCCTGCTCCCCTGTTCCACGGGGGAAATTCAAAACTGGTTTCTTTAGTGCGATGCTTGATTAAAACCCCCGTGTGCAGCACCTGGCCGTGCTGGCCAGCTGGGCTGGGACAAGGAGCACCGAGCCCTGTCCCCACGGTGGGGACACATCCCACAGCTCTCCCTGCAGAGGGTAACAGGGCCGTGGGGCTGTGCTCCTTAGTCCTACGGGCGTGCCGGTGCCAGGAGAGGTGCATGGGGCTTGCGTGCTCCGAGCTGGAAGCGGCGTGACCGCCTGTAAGCACGTCCTGCTGCAAAGGTTTGCTCTGTGACCTCTTGTGCAAGGGAGCTGGAGGTGCCAGAGCTGGGCCTGTTTGAAATTTCTCTTTCCCCTGCGCTTACGTGGGTTTGTTTTTCCTCCCTGCTATGCAGACACCCTCTCTTGATGTCAGGTAGCAGGCGATTCTTTCCGTGTCTCTCCTTTTTTCCAATCCCTTTGCTCCCTTTAATTAAGGCCCTCACCCCGAGGGCTCAGCAGGACGCTGAGGGCACGCGGAGAGGTGCCCAGGGCTTGGGGACAGCAGCGGGGACATGCGAGGGCTGGAAGACAGCCTGGGGGGGACTGGCCATGCGTGGTGGACCTGCCTTCTCCAGGCTGGTGAGACCTGCACGGACCTCTGAGGAGAAAACCCCAAAGCCAGGCAGCCCCGAGCTGCCAATATCTCATCTCCAAGCGCTGCGCAGGGGAGGTGCAGCAGTTTTGTGCTGTTCCAGGCTGGTTTGGCAGCTCTTCCAGTGCCTTGATAAAGCCGCCTTTCTTGTCACATCCCCTGGACTTGTTTTTCCTTTTCATCCATGTTTTGGAAGCCTGGTCGTTGTGTGTGCATCCTGCACGCTGGCTGCGCCCTGGCACAGATGGACCCCTCCGAAAATGAGGTTTCCTCCAGCTGTGCCCAAACCTCACGCCTCTCCCGAGGTGTGCGCGAGCTCCTCTCGACTTGCTGAGGAGCTGGGCTCTGGGAGGCCGTGAAAAACCGGCCATGAGAACCTGCTCCTGCCGCCCTGGGAATCCTTTCTGAGCTCTGAGTCTGAGAATTTAGCTCCAGGACTTGTTTCCCATCAGCTCCCCACAGGAGGGTTCAAAGCGGAGCTGCCCGGGACGCTGCGCTCCGAGGTTAAAAACAAACCTTGGAGTGCTTTTTGCAGAAGGAATTGGAAGAATGGTGGCAGCTGAATGGAAAAAAAACACGGATGTTTTGAGAATCTTCATCTCCTGTCGCTGCGGCTTGGAAAAATCCCAGACACCAAGAACCTTTCCTGCCCTAAAAAGGGGGAGTTCAAACCAGGGCGAGTCTGTGAAACCGCTCAGGTTGGGGTTGGAGCAGCGATCGGTTTGATGATGTTTAATGGTGTTAAAAGAGCTCTGGCTGGCTGCAGCCGAAATGTAGGGCTTGGGCTAAGCCTGCGAACCGGCTGCAGCAGCGAGGGGGCTGCAGGAGCTCCCCGAGGACTGCAGGAGGCCCCTGGGGCTGGGACGATGCTCGCAGGGGGATGCTCGCTCCCGCACCTGCGGAAAGGCACACGAGGGCTCCCCTTGTGCATGTTCCCCCTTGCTCTTTGGGACATTTGGATGAGGTTTCCTGGGAGAAGATTTACCCAGTCAAGCACAGCCTTGCTGCTTTGGTGCCTTTTAAGCCTCAGTATTGCAAAAAGGAGGTTGGAGTCGCTGTGCCTCGGGTGTTTGAGGCTCCGAAGCGCGGCTCCGTGCCGGTGGCGGTGCTCCGTCCCCGGACAGCGCCATGGAGCACCCGCTTCTGCAGCCCGGGAGATGTTCCTCGGGTGTGCCTGGCTCGTGTTTCCCTTTGATTGTGTCTCCACTCGGAGAAAATTGAGTTTTTTTTTTTGTGTGTGTGTGCGGTGTGGGAGGGGCGGGCGCTGACTCCAGCGTGAGCTGGCTGGGTGGAAGGAAGTTCAGCCGAAAGCCGCGGCGGAGCCCTGGTTAATGAGAAGCCCGGGCTCCTTCCAGGCGTGATTTGCATGAACCTGGGTGCAACAGCCCCAGCTGAGATTGTTGTGCTGGCTTTGGGGATCGGGCTGGACTTTGAACCTCCTGGGAAAAGCCGTGCGTGAGCGCAGGGCGTAGGGAAACCCGACAGCCTCGGGCACGGGGTGCTGTGACTGCAGGTCCTGTTGGTGGCTCGAAGCCCCCATCCCAAGGCAGGACACCTGCAAGAAGCTCCTTGCCTCGTGCTTTTTCACCTCGATGTCTCGGATGAGCTGGGAAAACACGCACAAAGAGGGGTTTTCTCGAGCCTTTTGGCTGGGATGGGCCCATCCTTCGTGGTGGGGCAGCCCGGGGGTGATGCTCTGCCTCCCCACGGGGGTCTGTCCGGTGCTGGGAGAGGCATCCCTCGGTGTGCCCAGCCCTTCCCGAGCTTTTTGGGGCTCCTGGCCACCGGGCACAGCCACTGAGGTTCCTGCAGGTGCTGCCACGAGGACTCCAGCAGCCCTCGAGGACGCTTTCCCCCCGATAGATGCCCGGCCTGAAGCTCTCTGCTCTGGCTGGCGTTCAAGATGCGCTGTGCTGCAGATGCCCCATATGTTTAAAAACGTCCCTTAGCTCTTATTAAAATCCTTATTACAGCCAGCCCAGAACCCTCCTGACTCTTCATCTCTGTGGCAACCTTATTAATTACTCCCGTGGAAGAACCGCATCCAGCCTTGGCTCTCCCGTGTCCTCACCCAGGGAGATGGCATCCCCCCCTCTCCCGGCTCCCTCCTCTCTAGGGTGACCCCAAATGGTCGCCGAAAAACCCCTCTGCTTCACCCTGTGCCCGACGTTTTTTGGTGGACTTGGGGGCGGGATGGCTTTGAAAGCACCTCGACGTGACGTTGCCCGCCCCGTTTCATCATCTTCCTCTTCTCTTTTATCCCGTCCTCCCTTTCCTTTGAGGTCTGTGCCTCCGCAGGACGGAGACGTTTTGTTCCTGCAAGGCAGCCCATGCAAAATTTCCTTTTCAGGCTCCTTGCAGGGGCTGTAAGAAATGCACAGTAGGCTCCTCTCAGCAAGGAAATCGCTGGCACGGGCTCGTGTTAGGTGATGCGGGCTGTGGTCACTTCCCATGGCCGGGTCTCTCTGCAGCCCTTCACCCCGTAACTACTTCTTTTGAATCCATCTCTGGCACTTTTGTGCTTCCAAACAGGCAAAGGAGGGGGCTGGAAGGGTTGGTGTGTGGGTTTCTGCTTAAAGAAGGTTTTTTTTTTTTTTTTTTCCATTTTTTTTTTTCCCCCCCTTTTTTTTTTTTTCTTCTTCCTCTCCTTGGCTCTGTTTTGAATTGAAGATAATGAGAACAGCATCAACACCTCCGGCTCGGGAGGGCGAGAAAACCAGCCAGCAGCTGTAAAAACGTAGGAAACCCAGAGCTGCGAAATCCTGGGGGCCCCTTCCTGCCCCCCGGCCCTGGTGGGGGGGGCAGCTGAGCGCTGGGGCAGCCGGAGCTGGATGAGGCCCCGGTGCTGGGGATGCTGCAGGAGCCTCCCTTTTCCCCATATTTTAGCCCCACCTGGGGCAGTGGGGAGCCCAGATTTTGGGGCCAGGCCCAGGGGTCTGCTGCCCGCCCCCCCCCCTTCCCTCGCGTGGTGGTAATGCAAAACGTCCTTGGGTGTCGGGCAGTAGCTGAGGGAGTTGGCTTGTTTAGCAAATTCCTATGGAATTTTAATCTGGTGTGGGAGGCTGCTGCTCTGGGAAGGCTCCTTCCTTCTGAGCACGTCCCGCCGCATTTCTCTGCGGGATCGGCTGGGGCTTCCCGGCCAGCATCCCCTCCCCGTGGTGCTGGCTGCGCTCCTCTGGCGAGTGCTGGTCCCTGCCCGGGTGCTCGTGGTGCTGCTTTTCCCTTGTGTCCATCCCACAACGAGCCACGGTCCTGCTCCGAGCTGGGCCAGCAGCTCCCGCCTGCAGGCTCTGCGCCGCCACCACCCCTGGTGGGCTTTTATCCCTCCCTTCCTTCGGGGCACAGGGTGGGAAGGCGGTGGGGAAGGTGTTATCAGTTCCCATACGGGACCAGGCTCAAGCACGTCCCCGTCCCGCTCTTGGTCCCCGTGGCCTCCTCTCTGCTCTGGGCTGCTTGGGGCTTGGCAAGAGCAGCGTTACGGTGTTCTCAGGGAGCCGCCCCGTGGGCACAGGGAGCCTTTGGTGTCTCTGGGGGCTGCAGGACTCAAGGAATCCCCGTTCCTGGGGGGCTGCGGGCAGCGGGTGCTGGTGCTGGGATGCTTCCCGCGGGCTGTTCGCATCCAGGCTGGCGTCCCCTTCCCTCTGAGCATCTCCAACTGAGCGCCAGCGGGCTGGGGGCTGGCAGCAGCATCCCCTGCATCACCTGGCTCTGCAGAAGCGTTCGTCTCCTGGAGGTCCTGTAGCCAGGTGGAACTTTCCTGTCCCATTGCGGTGTAAAACGGGGAGCTGCATCCCTCCTCCGGCTGGGTCAGGGGCTGGGAGCCTGTCCTACATCTCCTGTGCTCGGGGTCAGCGCTGCTGGTGCTGCAGGGAGTGCCCTGAGCCCTTCTGCCCCAACCACTGCTTTCCATCCCCGAGTTCTGGCTGCGTGTCACCGGCTCAGGGTGACCGTAGGTTTAACAGGAGGTTCAACCCGCCCAAACCTTCCCTGCCCCTCGTTCCCCTGCTGCCTCTTTGCGCAGCCCCGCTCCCGTCGCTCCCTACCTGCTGCGAGCCCCAGTTTCACCGCCCAGGTTGGGCCGAGCCCGGCTACAAATCCATCTCCTTTTACCTCTGCGACCAACTCACAGCATCCGAGCCCCGAGCAGCCCCGTCCCTCTGCCAGGGGCAGAGCTGGGGTCTGGTTTTTCTCATCCCAACCCTCCGCCGCCTGCTCCAGGAGCCACCGTGCTCCCCTCGTGCCCTGGGCTTGCTGCCCTGCGTCGGCACCAGGAACAGCCAGGACACCCCTGGAAGGGCTGCGTGGGGGCTTCCTCGGTTCCCAAAGGGCACGCACGGAGCCGTGCCGGGGCTCTGCCCCTCGGCCGGGGGCTGTCAGCTTGGCAGAGCCGCCAGCCACGCTCCCCTGCGCCCGCCCGGGCTTGCTGCTCGCTAATCCTCGCCCCGCAGTGCGATTCTTCCCTGTTTGTCTTAGCGAGCACTCCCCAGAGGTCCCGCATTCCTTCGGGGTGACTGCCAGCAGCCGGGGAGCTCTTTGATGGGGTGGGGGCGCTGGGGGGGCTCCTCTCCCCTTGGGGAGCGGGGGCTGCGCTCCGCGAGCCGCTCGAGCTGCTCCCTCCCCACAGAGGCTGTTCCAGCAGCGCGTTTTCCTTGGGGAAATTGCTTCTTTCCTGCAATTCCAGCTCCCTGGGATCATTTTCTTTGATTGGTAAAGGGAACGGGACCCCAGTGCTTCCAGTAATTGACTCCTGATTTGGCTAATTTCAGTCTGGCTGCAGCACAGACTGCAAAACGAAGGAGAAGGCGTGAGGCCTTGGACCACGCGTCCTTATTCTCTTCTAATTTTTCCTCCCTTGGCTCTTCCCGTGTCCCGTAGCCCCTCGGAGCTCTGTCCATCTGCCTCCCAAACTGTGGTCCCAGGTTCCCTGTTGGAGGCTCCTGCCTCTTTGGGTTGGACCTGGAGGGCTTTGGGTTGGACCTGGCCTCATCCAAACCCCTCGGGGCGAGCGCTTGGCACGGCAGCGGGAGCACCAGAGCCCTGCTCCAGCTGGGCTGCTGGCACCTGACCCGGGAGCAGAGCTGATGACAGCGAGATCTTCCTCCGGGGGGGCAGCCAGCATCGCCGCTGCCACCTCCCCGAGCCGCCCTCGATCCTTTTGTGTCACCTCTGGGTGCCCCGGGCACCGCTCCCCGGGTGCCCTGGCAGCGTGGATGTGCTTCGGGTTCCCTCCTGCAGCCCGGTCCTGGCTCCAGCGCCGGCAGCGGGGAGCCCGGAGCACGCTGATGGCGTGTGTGCGGTGCCGGGGGTGGGCTGCCAAGCGTGCTCGTGGCCTCTCAGCCTTGGGCTGCTCCTTTCCCAGCCCTGTGAAACGCTGGCGTCCCAGCCGGGCTGCGGGAGCAGGCGAAGAAAAGACGCGGTGGAATCGGGCTGCCCGATGGCAAAAGAGCAGGGCTGGAGCTGGTTTAGGTGTATGCCAGCGTAAATCCTACAAATGAAACTCACCCGTTCCTACAAAACGGAGCTGCTGGAGCTCCCCTTCCTTCTTGCTCCCTGCCTTCAGAGCAGGCTCCACTCCTCCGCACCAAGCACCTGGGGAAGGTGTGAGTAGCACGGGGAAGGTGTGAGTAGCACCACCAGGCAGCGTAACGCACTGGGATAGGTCTGTGCTGGTGGTTCTGGTCGTACTGGTGGAAAGAAAAGGGCGCTGCGGGCTCTGCGCCGGGCTGTGCAGGGACCATCGGTGTGCTTTCGCCGTGGGATGCTCCGGCCGGGTCTGGTTGTGGGGTCAGGGACTGGGAGGGCTGCTCGGAGCCCGTTTGCAACCAAGGGTCGGCCTCGTGTGGGTGCCCAACACAAGCACCTGCCTGGGGCAAACGGGTCTTGGGGTTTTGTGCTGGGGGTGTTTGTCGCGGGAGGAGGATCCCAGCCCGGATTTCAGCCTGGCTGGGTGCACTCGTGCTCCCACCAGACCAGCCAGCTCCGCTAAGCAAAGGGTCGCCTGAGCTGTGGGCTGGCAGCCCTCGGGGTCCCCCTGAAGCCCCCCAAGCAGCAGGAGAGGAGCTGGGGGGGCGGTGTGGGATGGAGCAGCGCGCTGCTCCTCGCCAGCTCCTGCCTGGCTGCCAAGCTCTGATTGTCTTGGCTCTGGCACGGTTCTCCCCGGCCAAAAAGCACCGTATCTTGCTCAATTTCTGGGAAAAAAAAAAAAAAACAATGCTCTGGGGTCTCAAGTCAGCTCAGGCCTTCAAGTGCCTCTGTAAAACAAGGGAGGAACAGCTCTGCGAAGGAAGCATCGGTCCCAAAGCGGTGGTGGGGTGGCGTAGAAGAGGGTGGGACGTCTCTGTCCCGGGGCCTTTCCCCTGCACCTTCCTGCTCGATAAACCTTAATCCGCTCCCGTGCTGGCGGGCGGGCGGCCAGGGCTGGCATTCCTCTCATAGCTCAGCCAGGTACGCCGTGGATAAGCCCCGCCGGGGCGCGATGTGCTGCAGGGGGAGCACGTAGGGTCACTGCCGTCACCCCACGGTGCTGGTGGCAGTGCCCGGGTGCCGCCGACCCTCTTCTGGCTCCCCACAAAGCGAGAGGTGCCTCATTGTGTCCCTCGGTAGCTGTCCTGGGAGGGGAAGGCACAGCTGGTGTTAGGATGCTCGTGCGGCTGGGGGACATCGGGTGCCTGGCATCGTGCAGGTGGCGTCGCTTTGGGACGCACGAGCTCTCCAGGTTCCCAAAGGGAACTTCGTTTTCCATGCAGCGCTGGTGGGAGGCATCTGGAAGAGAGACGGAGATCCTAAAGGAGGTACCGGTGCTACGGGCTCAGGCTGGATGAGTTCTCAACCCAAGCAAGCATTTGTAGCAGGGCTGTGGGACCAATTTGTAGGCTCTGGGCTTGGCGAGGGGCTGTGGCCCCGTTCAGGGCAGCTGTGCTCCGTCCTGGGGAGCCAGCCTTAGAGAAAACAGGATCTGGCCCCGTTTGGTGAGCCCACCCCCTGCACGCAGCTGGCTTCCCTGGGCTCTGCTTGCTGCGCCGCGCTGCCTGTTTTAGGCAGCGGTGAAATCCCTGAGCAAATTGTTCCAACTGATGCTGTTTATCTAAGAGATAAAGCAGGATCAGCGCCTGGCAGGGCCGTGGGGAAGCTCGGCGGCGGGGATCTGCGCGAGCCCCATCGGGGTGAGCATCTCCGCTGCTTCCCGGCGCCGTTCCCTTCCAGCAGAAACCAGTCCTGGCGAGGAGAGGGGCACGGGGTGCTGGGTGCCGGAGCTGCTTTGTGCCCCTGCTGCGCTCCGGGAGCAGCCAGGTCTGTTGTGGGTTGGTTTAACGGGAGCAGCTCTCTGCCCCCAGTGCTTCCCACCAGCCCCGAGCTGCATTCCTGGGCAGTGAGGCTGCCTGCAAACAAGGCACGGGGACGCTCGGGGACACTCGGGTGGCCCCACCGGGGCTGACACCTCTTCTCCATAGGTTGCGTTGGTCACCGGGGCGTGTTCGTGTGGCCTTCGGGGAAGTCCCCGGCCCGGGTGCCAAATTCCTGCAGCCCAGAAGCTTGGGAAGGGGGAGGGAAACAGCTCGGGAGGGAAATCTCAGCTCGGCACAGCCGGCTCTGGGGACGCCTCTGGGGACATCGGTGTCCCCTGCGCACAGGGGGATGGCTGTGGCCACTGGCTCTGCTGCCTCGCTGAGAGGTCTCATGCTTGGTGGCCTCGGGCACAAGGAGACAGGGAGGAAAGGTCCTGGTGGAGGGCTGGAAGAGGGGTTAGGTGAAATCAGGAGGGGTGGCTCCATCGCTTGTTGGGTTGTAAATCAAGCCCTTTCTGGCTGAGGAAGTCCTGAAGAGTGATGCCCAGGCCAGGGGGAGGTGTTCCTGGGGACAAGCCAGCTCATTTTGGGCACTCTTCATTTAAGAATCCTCTAATGGCAGCAGTCAGGGGGGGGCTGCGAACCACGGTGTCCCCGTAAGGTGCTCCTGCAGCACCCCCGAGGTGTGCTGGGTGCCCCTCACACCCTGCTTTTGGGCAGAGGAGGTGGGTGCTGAGCCAGGGGATGGGTGCTGAGCCAGGGGATGGGTGCTGAGCCAGGCTCCTGTCCCGGAGCAGCAGGGCTCCCCGTGCCACCGCGATGGCCTCGTGTGCCCCGTGAGCCCGCGGAGGCTGCACACCTGCTGCGTGCTCGGGCACTTGCTTTTCGCAGGGCGGGCACGTGGCTCCCCCAGCACAAGGTTGGGCAGGTCGCCGGGCTGCAGAAACATGCCTAATAATTGTTTTTTTTTTTTTTCTTCTTTTTTTTTTGGGGGGGGGGGGGGGATGGAGCTGCGGGGGGGGTGGAGGGGGCAGCGAGACCCTTCCCTAAAGCACCCGGGGGAGATGAGGAGGTGGAGAGGGGCTTTGTAGGCACAGGGAGATGGGGAGACCCGGGGGGAGGTAAGGACCAAACACCAGCAGTGCCCGACCTCTCCTGCCTGCAGCTTTCCCTGCTGTGCTGTGCCAGCCCTGTGAGCACCTGCCTTCTCCCCTGAATTCACCCAAAAACGTGGGCTCGACCTCAAGCAACCAGCGGGTTGCAGCGCTCCTTTTTGGCCAAGACAGGAGCCACCAGTGCATGGTGCCACAGCTGGGAAGCCAAAACCCTAGGTGCCAGGTGAACCTCCTCCTGGAGGCTTTCCCTCTGCTTTTTATCTCCTGTAGGAAGGAGGAAAGCCCTGCTGGGGACGGGGCCTCCTGGCCACCTGGGAGCAGGGGAAAGGCAGCAGGGGAGGAGAAAGCTGCGGGAGGCTGAGTGGCACAGATTGCCTCACCTCCGGAAAAAAACTCTCTTATCTACACAGCCAGGGCTATTTTGCAGCGTATCAGTGAGTTTCCCTGGGCAGGGGCAGCGGGTAGTTCTCCATCCTCCATCCTCGTGGGTTGTGCTCCATCCTCGGTGCACGTTTCCCTGCCCTGCTCCTTGCTGAGTCCCCCTGAGCGCGCGTCCCCGCTCATGGTGCCCAAGGTGGGGCAGTCATTCTGGCAGACCCCCCCCATCTGGGGGCAAGAGGAGAGGCTGGGTGGACCTCTTTTCCCCCTCTGCACTGCTAGGACTATTTTTTGGCAGAAGGGGGAAACCTTTTCACTCCTCAGTGCTGAGCTAAGAGGCTCAGAGCGCCGTGCACCGCAGCAGGAGCCGCGAGGCCCCTTGACCGCGCAGGGGAGGCGCAGCAGCCTCCTGCCCCGCGCTGCTCTTCTTCACAACCTGCCGTGGCATGCACACCCCTGGTCAGGTGGATGGCGTGTGGCAGAGAGCTCTGCCAGCCTGGAATGCCAGCTATGCACCCCCGAGACGCAGGCGCCTGCGTGCAGAGGTGCTGGCGGCTTCCCCGCAGCGCTGGCACCGTGCCGGGAGGGTTCGGACACCGCCGGAGCTTGTCGGAGGGTGTGGAAGGGGAGGGCTCCGGAGGCAGCAGCCCTGGTAGGGCGTGGGGAAGGTTGGTGCGAGGGCTGGGGCTGGTGGTTAGGGCGGGAGGCTGCCGGAGAGCAGCTGGCATCCCCGCTTGGCTTCTTGTGGGGACTTGTGCTGGGAGCCTGGGCTGGGTGAACCCTCCCCGGGAGGCTGCCGCGGTGCTGGGGTTGCAAAGCATTTGCCAGCGAGGAAAAGCAGCGCTGCCTGCGTGTGATCGCCACTGCAATGGGATGCTCGCTGCTGGGGAGAGCAGGGTTCTGCCATCCCGATGCCCCTGGCTTGGCAGCTCGTGCCTGGAGAGCCCCAGCGTGATGTGCCGTGCGCGCACGCTCCCCGCAGCATCCCCGTTCCCCCGCCCCGCAGCTCGTTGTTAATATAAAAAGGTTTTAATCTCTTTACGGGGAGAAGTGCTGGTTATTTTCCGATGGCACCAGGCACAGCACTGCGCTGTTCTCTGCAGGAAGCTGGGGATGAATCTCCTAATCTTTATATATATATATAAAAAAGGTGATTTTCCCATTTGAGGCGATGCTCTGCAAACCCCTCCTCGTCCCGTGCCCGCTCCGGAGCAGCAGGTTCCCGGCTCCTGGGGGGTACCAGGGCTGTGGTGGGCAGGAGGAAGCGAATTCCTATGACGTGCTCACAGGCAGAGCAGTTATTCTTAGAGGGCTGGGCAAATCCCGTGATATTATCAGGGCTCCTGCAGCCCTATTGCCAGGGTTCGTCAGCATCCCCTAGGGACGGAGGCGTATATTTAGCTCTCGAGCAAGCCCCGTTCTGCGTGGTGGAAGTAGGATGGCTGGAGCTGCTTTCCTTGGAGGACGGTTTTGGAGGATGCCCTGGAGGCACTTCCCATGGAAAGGAGGTTTCTGCGTCGCTTCGCCAGCTCTGCTCCCAGCCCTGGCTCACCCCTTGGACCAAGTCCTTGAGGTTTGGCAGCCCAGGAGTTCACCCTGGGATCGTGGGGTGCCAGCAGCACAAATCCTGCTGCTTCTGGTAGCAGAGGCTTTTGTCCTTCCATAATGCTTGTGGGAACTGTGGCCAAATCCCCTGTCCACCTGGCGTGGCCATCTAAAAAACCAGGGGACAGCAGGTTCTTGGAGAGGTTCGGATCCCTCCCGAGTCTTGCTAAGCTGCTGTGCTCATCTGGCACCAGCTCTACCTTCCATAACCCACATTTGTGATGGATGGGGACTGCTTTTCAGACCAAACTTTTCCAGCTGCTCTCTTGTTCCCGATGCCTGCTGACCGTGCGAGCCATCAGCTGGATGACGTCCAGCCGCGGACACCTGGGAAGGGCCCCGGCTGCCTGGGCAGCCTGAGATAAGGCTGTGGGGAAGCCGCCTTGCCCAGAAGCCGGGCGTGCTGGTAGGGAGCAGCTTTATCAGGATGCCCTAACGCAGCTTTTGGGCAGCCTGTACCACCCAGCCTGCTGTGATGCCTGCGAAGGGCAGCGTGTGCTGGGCGTGGAAAACATCTGCCGCCGGTTATTCCACGGCCCGCGTGTTCCACGGAAATGAATTTTTCCCCGCTGTATCTGCCGGACGCGTCCTGTTGTGCAGCTTGTTTGTGGTCTTTTTTTTTTATCTCCTGTAGTCCTTCTGTGTTTTGGAGCCGCTCGGTGGAAGATCAAAGGCTGGGTGTTCCCACCCCTGTACCCGGGGAAGTACGCGGCTGGCTGAGCCCAGAGTTTCGCGGCAGAAGGAGAGCCAGCGCCCGCTGTCCGTGTGCTGCGCCCGTGTGTGCCCAATCCCTCCTCCAATCCCTCCTGAGATGCCACAGGATGGCAAAATGATGGCAAAACCCTCGAGGGCTTTACGGTCCCGGCTTGGTCCCAGCGGCCAGCCTCGTCCCAGCGGCTTCCCCGTCTCCAGAGAGAAACCGAGGCTCGGTTTTGGGGGAGCAGCTCGGTGCCAGGAGGCTCTGGGGTGCTGAGCTGCGGCCGGCTTGTTCAGCTGGGGGCTTCCAAAGCAGCAGGGAGCGTTACCTGGCGGCTTCCCCTGCCCTCCTGGGGTCCCTTGGATGCTGTCCCCGTGTGATGGGGATGTCCAGGGAGCAGAGGGGCGTCTCTGGGGCAGGTGGAAGCCGCGTTCCTGCTCGAAACGGCATCCTCCTGCCTGTCCCTGCTCTCTGGCCACCCTGGGTGCTGGGAGCTGGAAAGCTGTAATATTTTCTGGTGAGGAAGGGCGCTGTGAAGGTCGGCGCTGTGAGATCAGGCTGGGAGGCCACGCCAGGCTGCCTGGGATGGGGACAGCTTGCTTTCCTCACGCGCATCCCTCGGCCTGGAAGCCAGCCGCCAGAATGCTCGCACCGTGGGGTTTTGCTTTTCAGAAGAACTTGATTTTTATTTATTTTTTCCCCCTCCTCAAGCACGCTGAATTCCCGTTCCTGGGGGAAAGGAGCTGCCTTCCTCCCTCATCCCTCCCTGCCGCGTCCTGCCATGAGCCCCGGGCTCCGCAGGGCGTTTGGCCCCTCGGCAGGCTCGGATCTCTGGTGCTTGCTCGTGGTGCTGCACCCTGCTGGGAAACACCCAAGGAGATGGGGTCGGACAGGATGAGACCCTTCCCTTCCCTTCCCAGGCTGAAGCAATGCTGGCTGTGGTTAGGAGCAGCTCAGGTCTGCCAGCAGATGCAACCTTGGCCTGGCAAAGGAGCCCAGCAGGGATTGCTCGCACCAGCCCAGCACCCACGGGGTGTCCTCAGGGCGCTGCCGAGCCCTGCTGGGACGGAGCTGGCCGTGGGGCCAGGGCTCTGCGTGGCCCTCGCCCTCCAACCTCAGCGGCCGAAGCTGTGTGGGTACCCCTCGGGTAGCCCTCACCCCTCCAGCAGCGCAGTGGGGAGCTCAGACCCTCTGCCAGGGATGCGCTTCATCCCCTCCAGCACCGTCCTGCTGCCCTGCCTTCCCCTGCACTTGCCTGGCGCCAGCTTCATTCTGTCCCGTTGCTTTTTAGGGTTGAAAGGACCGGGGTTTTTCGAGCTGGAATCGCTGCCTACGTGCAGCACGGCTCGGGAACCGAAGGAGAACCGCTTTCCTTGGGAGGTCTGGAGAGGCTCAGAGCAGCTGCCCTGGCGCTGTGACGTGGTGCGGAGCTGCCGGGGCTGCAGCCTGCTTGCTGTGCTCCCCCAAAAGCCTGCCTCCGTCCCGAGCTGCCTGCCCGCACCAGCTGATGTGCTTCATGCTCTCCTGGCTCCTGAGAAACCTCGCCTGCTGAGCGCGGAGCTGCTGGCTGGGACCCAGTTCCCAAGCACTGAAACGGGAGGGGATCTAAAGAAACCCAGGCTGGAATTGTTTTTCTAGACTGATAATTTCTCCCAGACAGCTCGGGGAGGCTCCTGGCCAGCCGGACTTGCACTTTCTTTGCACAAGGGAGTCTCTCCTGAACTCCACCAGGGCTTGGTGGAAGGGCAGCCGGGCTCCCCTGGGGCTGCAGGCGATGCTTTTGGTGCCATCCCCCGGCTCCAGGCGTGCTGGGACAGGGCTGGAGGCAGAATCTGCCTGTGCCCAGGTGTTGGATGACATTAGGAGCTCTACGGGCCGTGTGTCAGCATCACCTGTCCCAGCACCGTCCCCTGGCTGGGGCTGGGCACCACCTCTGGGTGTTTGCACCTTGCTGCTCGCGCGTCTCACGCGTTTTGCTCTTGGTTCGTTAGCTAAGCCTCGTTAGGAGTGTGACGAACTCTCTCCCCTGACCCGGATGTTTCATGTCCCAGCAGAAGCGTGGGAACCCTTGGAGAAATCCTCAGAAATCCTCAGCTTCGTGCTGGCGGACGGAGGGAAGCAGCAGCGTGGGCTGCAGCCTCTGCGCCGTGACGCCGAGCAGCGAGCCCAGCCCCTGGGGACCCTGCATCCACCCCGACAGGAGCAGATACAGCAGCTCCTGCTTCCCCAGCAGGGTCTGGTGGCTGCCTGGCTCCTTCACACATATCCCAGGCCTTTTTGCCCTGCTTTCCAGGCGGCCTTTCCCTCCTGCAGCCCCCGTGGCCGGGGACCTGCGCTGTGATGCTTTGCCCTCGCTGCCACGCTTCCCCCCAGGGACAGCCCGGCCCCGAGCGGGGCCACGATATTTGTACGGGGCCGGGGTTGAAAGGAGCTGGCACTCGCTCGAAGCCTGCCCGAGATGAAAGGCTTTCCCTTCGCAGTAAATCTCGCATGGCTTACATTTTAACACGGTGCATTTTTGCTCCGGAGCGGGGCTGGAGGCTGGCTGCTGTAACGCTGAGCTCTTTGAGGGCTCGTGGGCGTCGTGCTGGATGCTGCTCCGCTTCGGGGTGGGAATCGATTTGCTCCACGACGTGGGGTTTGGGTCAGAGGGACGGGCTTAGGATTCGACTCCTGCGTGCCCTGCAGGGGCTTGGGGTTGTCTTCAGGCTGGTGCCAGCTCTGCAGCCCCGGCTAACGGCAGCCCCGCGGCCGCCCTGCCGTTCAGACAGATGGTGGGACCGTGCTCTGGGGGTGTCAGAACACGGGAATAATTGTTTACAGGCAGAACGCTGCCTACACGGGAATCAACACTTGAAATCCGCTGGAAGTTTGCTCAGATGGAGCGTGTGACAACAGGCAGCAAAGCAGGGATGTGCGCGGGGGGCTGCCTCCCCCCGCAAGGGGCTGTCGGGGCGGCTTAAAAAGAGAGGAGGCTGGAGAGGGGGGAGAAATTAGGAAATTACCTGGCGCTGAGCAAGCCGTGGAGTCCTGCCAGCCCGCTGGGCAGCATCCTCCACCTCCCAGGAGCTGTTGCAGGGAGGCAAGAGCCCCAATTTGTGATGCTTTAGGGTGCAGCTCGCTGCTCCTGGTGCGCCCCGTGCAGACCCCGGCTCCTGAGCCCATCGGGGACGCGGCGGTGGCTTCGTGCCCTGCCCTGGCGGGGCGGCACGGGGGCACATTCCTCTGCCTCGACTTCAAAGCTTGTTGCTGCATATACAGAGCCAGCAGCCTTGGCAACCCTGGCGGGCTGGAGCGGTGGCAGCAGCTGCCTTGCTCCCTGGCTCTGCCGGGCGCTCGCTGCCCTTTGGGCCGGGAGAAGTGCCCGTGTCCTCCACGGAGGAGCCAGGGTGTGTGCGGGGGGCATGGGCTCCTCTTTCTGCTTGCCTGCTGCTCCCAAACCCCTTTGTTTCTGCTTGCGCCTTGCATCCCTGCTGTGTCCTGCTCTGAAATGGGGTGCCCAGCTGTCCCCACGGGGAGACATCTCGGAGCATCCTCAGATGAGACCCTCTTCTTCCTTGCTGGGGTTTCTGCCCTGGTTTAAGCCAAGTGGTCTCTGGGGAGCGTGAGAGGGAGGGCTGGGACACCCTGAGCGCTGGTGGAGATTTTGGGGCTTTTCCAGCCCTGGCTGCTCGCCCAGCTCCCTCTGAGCCATCCAGGTGACTTCAGCTGCACAGCCCCGTCCCCACGCTGGGCGCATTGCTGCAGCCCAATTAGGAGATTAAAGCATGCCATTAGGAAATGAGGCTGCTGCGGCATGGGCCAGCGCTGATTTCTGCCTTCCAGCTCCTCCAGCTGGCTGTGGGGCTGATCCACCCCCAGGTCCCCTGAGCTTTGTGCACCCGATCCCAGTTGCAATAGTTGCGCTTTCCCCTTGGAGAATCTGGGGCACATCACTTAGGGCAGAGGAGAGGAGGGACCTGACCGTGCCGAGCAGAACAGATGTTGTGGGGAGGTTTGTGGAGGAGAAATGAGGATGGGGCAGCAGGCAAGAGCCTGTGGAGCTCCTGCTGGCCTTTGCCATATGAGCTAGATGTCTGGTGCACGTGGCGACGCGAGCCAGATGGACCTGGGAAAGGCAGGGGAGGGGAGGGAGCCTCTTTGCTCGTTTGTTCCTCCTGCCTGCCAAGTCCCCGTGTCAGGCCCTGCCTGCTGAACTGCAGGGCGCCTGGCTCCAGCAAGGAGCTCCGGGGCTTGTGGAAATCTGGCGTGAGGGGAGCCACCAGTGCAGAGAGGTTGGAGGAGGAGGATGGCGAGCGCCTCCTCGCCGTGTGCGCCCTCCTGGTGCTGTGTCCTGCACCCTTGGCAATGCTCCTCTGTCCTGGAGATCCACAGAGAAATGCAATCTGGATGTTTTTTGGGCAGATAGGTCCTCATCCCTTGAGGTGTGTGACTCTTCTCCACGCTGCAGGGCCACCGTGCCTCCTCCTGCCACCAGATCCATTATTTCCATGGGTTTTCTGGGCATCCCTTTCCTGGTGTGCTTGGCTCCAGCCCTGCCCAGGCATCTCCCCTCCCCAGGGAAAGGCAGGCACTCCAAACCCTTGCCAGCAGCCTGGCAAGGAGCAGGATCAGCCCAGCAATGGGTTTGGCTGCTGGGGGCTCTGGGGGTGAGGAGGCAGCCAGAACCAGCCCATGTCCCCAGCGACGAGCGGAGCAGCCCGGCTCCACGCGGCGATCCTGCTTTGCTGCGGTCTCACCAACTGCTTTTGCTCTGTTTTCTTTTGCATGTGCTGTCCTCTCCCCCTGCGGCTTCTGGATTATTCATTACTAGGTAAGAGCAGCATTTATCTCCGTTCTTGAGCCGCGGGTTGGGCGGGGGGGGGGGGGGCAGGACACACAAGGATGCTTTGTGTGATGGGAACGTGCGCTCCGAGCGCGGGTGCGTGGGAGGTTTGCTCCTCGGAGCTGCCTGTTCTGGGCAGCAGCTAGCCCGGCCAGCGGTGGGCGTTTGCCCCAAGGGTTTTCCCGGCGTGGAAAGCTCTCCCGTGCAGGTGACGGGCTGAGCAGTGAGGGGAGGGTTTGTCCCCTGCTCCCACGTTCCCATTGCATGGCTGGAACCCACGCCAGGCATCCCGTGTGGACGCACCGAACCTTTTTTCTCTGTTCATCTGCTTAATAGGAGATATAAAACGGGGTTTTCTGTGTGTATGTGCTGGCCTTCCCAGAAGAAGACCCCAGCTGGTCTTCGTGGCCCTCCTGCAGGCAGAAATGATGCGGAGCCCTCTGGGCTTTGCAGAGGAGAGGAGCTGCTGGGGGCGCTGGGTCCATGCACACCTCCAGCCCCTGCGTGCAGTGAGGAGCTGGGAGCGGGGATGGGTGCCAAGGGGAGGAAGGGGTCGGCTCAGGCCTGGAGGAAAGCACGAGGTTAATGGCCAGTTCCCTCCCAGAAGCCAAACCCACGTGGGTTTGGAGAAAAAGAAATCAATAGGATTTACAGAGGCTGCTGGAAATCCTCAGGGTCAGGTGGTCAAGCGGGGGAAACTGGGAGAGCACCGCCGGCGGTCGTAACCCCAGACTGGGAGCAGCGCCGGCTACGGCAGAAAACAGCAAAAAAAAAAAAATCCCGCAGAAAAGCCCTACAGGTGGAATATCCCCAGCATGGCTTTAAGAGTGCCAGCACCAGCTCGAGCCTCTTTATTTTGATTTTATCTTGTCTCTGCTGCTTTCCTCGGGTGTGTTTTAGGCTGTCTGATGGCCCATTCCTGCAGCGCAGGCGCTCTCAGGAGGCGCCTTTTTGCCTTTTGCAGAGAAAACGGCACTCTTGCCACTTAAAAATACATGTTTCCAGTAGTGCTGCTCCTTGTCTCGGGCTCTGGGGTCGCTTTCTCCGTGCCTAACTCGACGTGACAGTCCCTGCGACGAAGGAGCTGGGCTGAGGTTAATGGTTCGAGCTGGTTTCGCTCTGCTCCTGTGGGGCGCTGGGCTGGGAGCAGAAAAATGGAGCTCACAGCGGCTGGAGCAGAGAGGGTTAACGCAGGATTTGGGCCCGGGTCGGGAAGGAGCAGTGAAGGATGTTATTTGGGGGTCTCTATTAAACAATTAGGAGTGAGTTTTCTTTAGCCAGGGAGAAGAGAGTTAACTGCTGTGAATGGAGGCAGCTGCCTCTGCTGTCTGCCCTGCGCGGGACTCTGGCAATGACAATTCTCCGAAGGGAAAGGGAATGAATTTTAATGAAATCTTGAAAGACTTTAAATTTTCATGTTAACTTCAATTATTCAGGACAGCCGAAAAGCAACTTTAAAGCTTCAGGAAGGAATAAAAAAAAAAAAAAAAAGAAAGAAAGAAAGGAAAATAAGAGGCCAGTTTGATACATATTTTTTCAGATTAATTGATTTGCGTTTTGTTCCAGCGCGGTGAGACGTGGACGTTTTAAAGCCACCGGTGTCGCTTATTGCACCTGGCAGCGGTGCAGAGGAGGAGGGATGAGTTATGTACTGCCTAGGGCTTGGTGGAGCCATAAAAACCCCAGCACGGTGCTGGGCTGTCGGGACCGTGGTGGTCATCGCACCCTCTGGGGAGCTGGTGGGGCGGTGGGCTCATGGATGCGCTGCTGCTCCAGCCAAAAACCTGCCCACTTAATGCAAAGCCTCTGCTAGCAGCAAGCAGGACGGGGGCTTTTTTCCCCAGTTTCCAGCCAAAATCCCTCTGCACGGATGGCCCCATGCAGCCATCCCTGTCCCCAAAGGGGTTCCCGGCTGCCTGTCCCCAGGGGTTCCCAGCTCCCCGTCCCCAAAGGGTTCCCAGCTCCCCGTCCCCAAAGGGTTCCCAGCTCCCCGTCCCCAAAGGGTCTCGGCTCCCCATCCCCAAAGGGTTCCAGCTCCCCGTCCCCAGGGGGTCCTGGTGGTGCACAGCATGCTCTGGTGGGCACGGTGCTTTGGGTGCCCCGATGCCCAGAGCATCCTCGGCGCCCTGTGCTCTGCTCTCGTGGTGCAGGGGATGCCGAGCATCTGTGCCCGGGGTGCCACCGGCGCTTTGAACAAGCGGCTTTTTTCTTCCATCTCCATCCTACGCCTTTCTCCCTCGCTCCTCTCGCACGGCCCAGGGCATCTGTCTGCGTTTCTGTTTCCGATCCCCAGCAGGCTGATGCCTTGCCTCCCTCCGAGGGTGCCCCACGGGTGCGCAGGGGCTGCGCAGCACAAATGGGGCTTTTATTCCCCGCTGCTGAGAGCTGCCAGGCCTGGCTCCCTTCCCAGAAAGCAGCCCTGCTTCAGAACATAAGCAGCTATTGTCTTAGCCGATGCGAGCTCTGCTGGAGCTGGGAGGGGAGAGGGGCTAGGGCAGGCTGAGGGGGCTGCAGAAAGGAGCCCGAGGACGAGGGGGGATTTACAGCCTCCTCACCGTGCTCATCTCCCCCGAAATCCGGGGCGCCCGCTGCTCCTTTGGCACTCGAATGCCCGAGGGACGTTGCCTTCGCTTCCTCTCCAGCAAAGAGCAGGTCCTTTGTCTTGCACGGGCTGGAAAAGGAGGAAGAGGAGTCCTGAAGCAAGGCTCTCCCACCGAGCCTCCCCTGCTTGGGGCCGTAGGGCCAGGGTGCTCGGACGGGGCAGGTGCCCCCCATCCGTCCCTGAAATGCCTCGCTGCTGGTGCGTTGGGTGTGCGACATCCTCTGTACAGCTTCATGTCCTCGTGGCTTGTTCTCAATGGGATGCAGCTGATTGTGTTGGGGGGTTAGGGAGGGAGGGGGCTGGGAGCAGGGTGCCTCACCCCCCAGCTCTCCTGCCCCGCCGTGGGGAGCAGGAGCAGCTCCGCGGTCCGGTGCAAGATCCTGATGGCCCTGCTCTGCTTTGCCTTTGGTTTGCTGCGTGTTCGGCTCTGTAATCCAGGGAAAATCGCTCCATGGGTAGATTGAGGCATGGGGATGGTTGGGCAAGGGATGAATAAAGTCCTGGCCGGCTCCTCATCAGGAGGCTGCCGCAGGAACCCCTGGCTGTGCTGAGCAGGGTTTGGGATGCTCAGTTTTTTCAGCCTAATCCGCTGCAGCAGCGATCCTCTGCAGCCAGCCCGGTCTGAGTAAACTTTCCCTGGCTTCAATAAAAATGTTAGTGTAATCGAGGCTCTGCCCTCGGGTTTTTTTTTAATTCCCTTTCCTTTCCTCCCCCCCCCACCAGCGCGTCCCAGTGCCCGGCGCGCGGCAGCTCCTTAAAAGTGTGTTTGGTGGCGGCACGGAGGGGAAACCTCAAATCCTCGCTAAGCAATTACTGCTAATGAGACACTTCCTACACAGCTGGTTTCAATTCTGGCTCTGTTTTGGGGACTGTTCTTCCAGCTCGGCAGCGGAGGAAGGTGGGAAAATCCCCGCCGCCTCCCCTCCCCGCAGCACCCTCCTCCCCAAGGTGCCACTTGGGCACCTCGTTAGTTCCCATCCCAGGGGAGACAATTAACCGAGACAATTAACGCACCTCTCCAGGGAGGCTGAATTGCAGCAGCAGCAGTTATTGGCTGCTGATCGCATGCCAATTGATTGATATGTTAGGGGTTTTTTTTTTGAGAGGCAGAGGGTCATGTGTTTAATTAGCGTGTAATTTCCAAGAGCAAGGACCGCTGGATGCCCCAGACTTAGGAAAAAAATCTGCATTAACCAAAAAAAACAAGAGCAAAGATAAATTTTATTTTATTTTTGGAGCGTGAGCTTGCTTGGGTTTCATTCCTTTGTGTAGGGATTTGATGGGCAATGGATGGAAACGGTCCCCGGTGTTTGCTCCGCCGGTGGCACCTCTCCTGCCCTGTCCCTGCCCCGGGGCTGCTGCTGCCTCTCTGTGGGACCTGGGCACCAGGAGCTCCTCCAGAGCTCCCACGCCGGCCTTACAGGGATGGGGAAAACCCAAGTGAAAGGGCTTCATCTCCACTTACTGACCATTCAAATCGGGTCTTTGTTCGCATGCAGATTTGTGTGGATCCTGGGCCCCTCTGGCTGCTGGTTTTGGCAGCCAAGTGCCTTGTTATCTCGGCGCAGAGCTGCGGCCTTGGAGCAGGATACAGAGGAACAGTAGGGAGGGTCAGGGAGAGAGGGATTTCAGGAAGTCTGTGTTGCTTTTATGCGCTGAACAGCGGGAAGGTGGCGTGGGAACCCTTGGCTGGTTTCCTTGGGAATGAGGCGGCGCAACGCGGGGCTCCCCAGCAGCCTTATCGGGGGGCAAAGCAAACATCACCTCCTTGGTTTCTTGGCATCTGCAGGTCCCTCCCGGCTGGGAGGATCCCTCCAGCCCGGCTCCCTGCCACCTGCAGGTGGTGGGACCTGGCTCTCCCCAGCAATATCCGTGCCCCCCTCGCCGTTCCCTGGCACGCAGGGTGCCTGCGGTGAAGGAAGGGGCACCCAAGAACCACTCTGCTATAGACAGAGCCCCCGGGGTTGAGTCCTTATTCACCTAGGGGTCCTTCTGCAGGCTCAGCTGCGCTTCAGGTGCAGGGTTTTCCCAGAGGACATCCCCTCGGTGAGCCCGTGTTGGCACCCCCGAGCATCTCCCCGTGCGCTCAGCTGAAGGGCAGAGCGGTCTGGCTGCACGTGGGGGTGCGACAGTGCCCAAACCCCGTGGCTGAATGGTTTGCAGGGGATGGAGGTGAAGGGCCAGCACGTGTAGGTCCTGTGCGGGGCCAGGACAGGAGCTGCTGACCGCTATCATTGGTGGTCCTTGGTCCTGGGGCAGGATCCAGGCTCAAACATTGCGTCTGCTCCTGGTTGGGTGCATGGGGTGGGGGACACCGGCACCACCCTGCCCTCACCAAGCCTTCGGGGGACTTGTGGGGCCCATCCACATGTCTGGGACAGCAGGGAAATGGTCTGGGTGTGCATCCCCGAGCCGAGCTGGTATTTGGTAGCTCTGCAGGAGCTGTGTGTGGTGGCTTGTCCTGGAGAGGTGCCTCTGCTTGGTACCAGGCCGTGGTTATATGGCTGGCCACAGTCCCCAAATGTGCCATTCTCCCTCGGTGGTGCTTTTCTGCAGCACTCGGCTGTATGCCCCTGCTCCCAGCGCCTTTCTGGCCGGCAAAACCTTCCAGAGGCGAGTTCCTGACCTTGGCGCAGAGCCTGCCGCCCTCCCGTCCTTTTGGGGTCATTTAATATACAGTAAAATAAACTCCCTTTCCCCTTCCCCATGCTGGCAGCTGCTTTGTGTAGCTGCAGCGTGACAAAGGGGAAATCAAAGCCCAGTGAGATTTGCTGAAGGCTCTGGGGTCCCTCATCTCAGTTCTATTTTTGCTCTAAGGAAGGGGCGAGGTGCGCGCCCTGGGGTGGGATCCGTACCCGGAGCATCCCTCGTGCCTCTGGTCCTGGTGCCCCAAAGCTTCCCCGCTCAACAGAAGAGTTCCCCAGGACGTGTAGCACTTTTCCTTGATGTGGCTGTGCATCTCCCACACCAGGCATCCCTCTCCTTCCCCATGGTAAGGGACAAGAGGTCAGGCTGGATCCCCTAAAACGCAGCAGGCAGCCAGCTCTGCAGCATCCCCAGGCACAGCCCGTCCCCATCCGCACCAGAGCTGGCCGTGGGGCCTTGGCTCTCATTTCTGCCTGTTTTTTAAATAATAAATGAAAATCCCAAAATAACCGCGCTGCTCTGGGATATTTTTAAGCTGTTTTTTCTTTTTCTTTTTTTTTTTTTTTTTCCCTCTTCCTTTCTTCCCCGCATCTCCCAGCGGCTGCGAGCCGAGCGGGCTCCCCGTTGCCAGCGGAGAAGGCTGCACGTCACTTCCTTGGCACGGGGCCGTCCCCGGCCCTCAATGCTCACTTTGTTTTACCCTTCAGCGCCTCGGCGAGCTGTCAGGGCTCCTCGCAGGGTCACGTTACCCGTGTCCCACAGCCCATTGTGGGAGCTGCTGCTGCCGGCGGAGCTTTGGGGGAGATCTCCGCGCCCCTCGGGTCCGGTATCAGGCGGTGGGTGAGGCTCTGCTCCAGCCCCATCCTCGTTATATTTGTTCTGTGCCCCAATATTTTCCCTTTTTCCCTCCTCTGGGAGGATGCCACCTCCATCCCCAGCGTCCCAGCCGTGCTTCCCTGGGGCTCTGCATCCTTATCCAGCAGGCGATGAGAGCCTGGGCTGAGCAAAGCACCACGACCTCCAGAGCTCGCCGTGCTCTCGGCTCTCCAGCAGGTAGCTGGGTGTCTAAAGATGTTCAATTGATGCTTGAAAATGGTTATGGGACGTCTCTGCTGCCAGGGAAATAAGCTGTGCTCGATAACAGTTGCTGAAATGCTCGGCTGTTCAGCTGCTAGCTTTTTGCTCTGTGCTCTCAGTCTGAGTCCTGAGTTTTGGGTAGACCTGTGTGGAGTCAGGAGCTGGGCTCTGATTCTTGTGGGTCACCTTCCAGCTTGGGATATTCTATGGTTGTTTTGGGGGCCTTGCTTCATCTTGTGCTCTGGTTTCCTGGACTTTGGAGCAGTTCAGGCCCAGGTGTGATGCATTTGGACAGGAGGCATCGAGATGCGGAAGGTTGTGCTCCTGCCAGCGGGGTGAGAAGCTGCTGATCCTTGGTAGGGTCTGGCATGGGGAAGCTGCCGTGGCTGTGGCTCGCTCCAGGCTGAACATTTCCAAAGCAGGAGCCTGCTGTCGGAAAAATCTTACACTGACAGGGCACACGGACTGGTGCTCCTTGGCTTCTGGGGCTCGCTGCCTTCTGCAGGGCTTCTTCTAGCTGCCCGTGTAACGTTCCCCGTGGATCAGGGGACTGCTGCACCTCATCCTGCGTGGCCAAGAGCCACCATCAGCCAGGGCTGAGGGTTTTCTTGTCGTTTACACATGGTCAGTGCTGAGGACGGGGACCCCCTGGCAGGGGTTTGCGGGATGGGGCTGGAGGAGGGGACCTGGGGAGGGGGGCCGGAGAGCGTTGGGTGGCTGCCTGTTGTCCTGTTCTAACCGTTTTGTTCTCTCCTTTTTCTCCTCCCCCCGCTTTCTAAAGAACATAGGAAGCTTCTCGCTGGTAAGTGGTGGTGTGTCACGTAAAAAAAAAAAAAAAAAATCCCATTTATTTTTTCCATCCACCATCAAACTCACCGGCTAGTGTCTCTCATGTTTCCATCCCCGCGGGATGTGCCGGAGCAATAGGACCCTTCGGGACGTGTGGGCGCAGGGATGCCCACCCCGTGCGCTCACCCCGGAGGGAGCTATTGCTCTTAGATCACAGTTTGAGGAGCTGCCTCCCCCCGAAGCTCTGTCTTCCTACCCCCTTGCCCAGCCTGATGTTGTTCCCTGGGCTCCATTGGCTTGCCACTGACCTTGCCAAAAGCAAATGCCGGCCGCTGCGTCCCCGAGGGCTGCGAAACTGTGATCTAAGCACGGCCGCCTCTCACCTAGCACTTGTCTCATGCCCTGCTCCATCCTCTCACCATCACCACCTTTCCGGGCTGGCTGGGGGAAAGCCGCGGTGCTCAGCAGCTCTTCCTCGAGCTGGTCCTTTGGGTCCTGGTCCTTAACACAAGCCCTGCCCGTGCCCCAGGCCGGGAGCGGAGCGAAGGGCGTGCGGCGCAGCCGTGTGCCGCTGGCCGTGTGCCCGCTTCCTGGGGATCCCCAGGGCTGGGAATGCCGGCCTCCTCGTGGCCTGGAGGCTGGTTGCTTTGTTGGGGGGCTGAGAGGGTGGGAGGAAGGTGCTGGGCACATGGATGGGGCCGGCAGCCTGCCTGGCATCCTGCTGCTGTGTGCCCGAGCCTGATGGGCGCATGGAGCCGCGGTGCGCCGGCGCTGGGGTGGGATGCGGCGTGGCATGGGTATGAGCAGCTCAGCCTTGGTGGGGGCGCCGAGGAAGTGTTGAAAGGTGGTTTTGCTCTGCTTTATCCCTGCTCTGTGCCCCTCCTTACGTGCGACATGTGGGCTGTGTCGTGCAGATCCAGAGGTGTGCGTTGGAAACGTGCCCTTGTTGTGAAAGGCACCGAAGGGTGAGCGGAGGGACATCAAAGTTTTCTCGCAAGCCGCCTGCACCCTGCGCCTCTCTGGGTGCGGAGCAGCGAGGAGAGATGCTATCCAAGCCGACAGCATCCCCTGCTGGCTATCGCTCCCCCCAGCCTCTCAGCTGCGGGATGCTCGCACCGGGTGCTGCACGCTGCTGCTCATCCTAGATCGCTGCTCGTCCCGTAGCTGGGACCCGCTCCCCAGGGTGGGCTGGGTGCTGCTCGCTGCTTGCAACCCCGCTGTAAAGTTACTCAGAGCTGCGTGCGGCTGACAGCACAAGGGCTGGGTGCTGCCGGCTTTTGTAGCCGGACAGTAGGTGGAGAGGGGAAAAAGGTTCCTGGGGTCCCCCTCGGTGTGTGCCCACCACAAACCCAAGCCCCCGAGCAGGACCTGTGCTGCTCAGAGGTCAGGGGGCTGTTCCCTTTTTCCTTGTGGGGTTTTGGGGCACCCCGTGCCTTCCCAATCCACTGGTACCTGGGCATGCATCCCTCCTCCTTTCCCGGGATGTGTTCAATGCTTCCTTTTCCCCTTGCTCTACCACCACGTAGCTGGTGGGGGCTTAGCTCACCCCGAGGAACCATCCTGCTCTGGGGTTGACTGAGCACCACCACCAGGAACCTGGCCTCCATCCTCCCCTGCTGCCACAGCTGGGCTTTGCTCCTGCGGTCTCAGGACCCAGAGCCCGCAGCGCGGTACCCAAAATCCAGCCAGCGCTGCTCTTTTGGGTGAAACATGCCCAAAGCGTGCCCCCAGCCGTGCTGCCGAGGGATGTCCCCCGCTGCCTGGAAGCACTGGGATGGCAGCTGGCTCCTCTGCGGGGAGGTGGCCGGAGTGCCAGCAATACCCACTAATTTTAGCCTCCTGGCTGTTGGCTCCAGAAAGCTGCCGGAGGTTTCTTTCTCCATTTGTGTTTTGTGCTGGTTATTTTCCCGTTTGCCCCCCGCCCCGCGTAGTGTCGCATCCTGGAGGACTTCAGCTTGACCGGGTCCTTCCCAGCCTCTCTGGCAGCCGGGCAGGGCTCTCCCCCAAGGGCTGGAGCTGATGCTGTCTTGGGAAAGCAGCAGCAGCCTCTGGATGACGGGGATTCGGGGCAGAACGACGCTTCCAGAAGCGTTTGTTTGCCCCCCCAGCAAGGGGCAGGCTTCCTTTCCTCCCCACCTGGTGTTGCTGCGAGATCACCCCCTCCATCCTGCCCCCTTGCCACGTTAATCCGGGTGCAGCGAGCAGCCCCGGGGTGGTGTTCCCAGCTTGGCCAGGGCTCCTTCGCCCCGTGCACGTCCCCAGTTTGTGCTGGGAGAGCGGCAGGTGGCAGTGTGAGACTGCGAGAGGAGCTGCCTGCTCTTTGCTGGCGGTGCCCGTGGCGTGCCGGGGCTGGATGCAGCTCAGGGAAGGTTGGGGGGGGTGCTCCCAGACCCTTGTCCTCACTTAGGGTCAGGCAGGCCCCTGTCCTCAGTTAGGGTCAGGGGGCTGTGTCTCATCAGCCCCCGCTCTCCAGCCCAGCGGCCGATCTCGTGTGGGTCCTGCAGCGGGGAGCTGTCCCCGGGCAGCGGGGTGGATGCGGGGCCGTAGCACCGAGCTCCGTCTCCTCCCTCCCAGCACCATCCTGCTCTGCTCTGCACAGCTCTGGGGCAGCAGCGTCGGTGCTGTAGCCGCCCTCGGGTTTCTGCATGCCCACCTCATTTTAATGCACCTTTCTCTTTTGCTTTTAATTAGTTAAGAGAGGTCACGGGGGCTCCATAAAACCCACTCCCTGTTGCATACTGGGGCGAAGTGGAGGAGAGGTGGGCTCCGTGGTTTGGGGGGGGGGACACGGGTTAACGCAGGGGTGCGCACGAACGGATGCTCGGAGCGTGGCCGGCGGGGCTGTGACCTGCCCCCCACCCCCCTTCTCCCCTTGACAGGGTTTAAAAGCTCTTTATTTCCAAGCGCTGCTCAGCGGGAGCCCAGCCGGGTCCTGCCAAGTGTTAAATGAAATAATTAAAATCCCCACTTTCTCCCCCCCCCTCCCTCTCCCGTCTCGCCCCGTAATGCCGGTAATTAGCCCGTAAAACTGCAGGAGGGGATGGGGAAGGGAGAGAAGCGAGCGCCTTCCGCGGGCTCCCTCCTCCTCCTCCTCCCCGGGAGGGAGAGCGAAATGGCTCTCGAGGCGCTGGGTGCTGTCAGATAAATCCCAATTAGCTCCCTGCCAAACGGGATTAGCCAGAAGGGAGCCAGGTGGGGAATCAGCCTGGCAGGAGCCGGGGGCTTCGGCACGGGGGGCTCCCTGCTTCGGTGGGGAGGGCCGGACTGACAGCTGTCAGCCCAAACCCCAAACAGCACCGGGTCTGGGGATTTGGGGTCGGGAGCTGGCTTTTGGGATGGGAAAGCAGGGAGGAGAAGGGAATGAAATGGGTCCCGGGGGTGGTCTCTTCCCAAGGAACCGCAGGGTTGTGTCCCACCAGACGCAGGTGAGCATCCTCTGGGTGTGCAGGACAACCCGCGTGGACCAGGACCGATGCGCCGAGCCCTGCGCTGCCCCAGAATCGGGCTCGGAGCATCAGGACCCTGCCCCCTCCCCAGCCCCTCCTGCCCGCCCGCAGCGTTTTGGCAGCAGCTGTGACATCCTCGCCGTGAGAGCCCAGAAATAACCCCATTAACGGCAGCAGCCTTTCAAGAGGCCGGTTGGTGACCACGCGGAGGCCTTCGTGCGCCGAGCGCTTTCATTTAGAGAGCTGGGCGGGGGGGACGGGGACAGGGATGAGCTCCGAGATGATGTTTTCTTCCCTGTGCCCGGGGGTGAGCTGGCCGGGCAGCTCTTCTAGGACAAGCCGAGGGACCCCTGAGGGGCTTTGTCACCCCCTCAGCTATTTTCTTGTCTGCTCCTTGTCTCGGCTGATCTGCACGGGTAAAAACGCAGGGGGATTTTGGCACCTGTGCGCACGGGAAGGGCAGGAGGATGCTGAGAGCGGGTCAGGCTGCGGCATGTTGACCCAGGGGAGAGGGCCAGGGCGCTGTGCCCCTTTTTGGGAAGGGCTCAGCACCTTGCGTGCTGCTCCAGAAATTCCCAGGGTGGATTTCTCTATAATATCCAGAGCTGTTCCGCTGCGCAGAGGAGCTCAGCACCTTTGTTACAAGCACGGAGCCCTCGGCAGGTCACGGCGCTCTGGGTGCGTGGTGCTGGGGGCTGTCCTGCCCTGCTTTTTGCTTCTACCCCATTGCTGGACTCCAGAAACCCGTCTCTTGTCCATAACCCCTGGCTTCCAGCCCTGTTTCTGCCCTCTGCATCCCCTTGCTGGCTGCATCCTGCCCAGGGCAGGCGGTGACCGTGCATCCCCGTCCCAGCACCTCCTTTTTCTCATGCACCCTCCTCTCCACCCCACCCAGCTGGTGAACCCAGGGCGTGCACCAGGTCCCAGCTCCTGCCGGGTCCTTGCAGCCTTGGTGCCGTTCCCAAAAACCCCTGGGTGGTCACAGTGGTGCTGATCCCCTGGGGGCTGCATTTTGGCCACGTGTGGTCCCCCTCATCCTTCCCTCCCCATTTTCCAGGCATCCCAGCGCGTATAATTCCATCTCTCTGGAACACACGTCTTAAAAACACCCATTTTTTTTTTTTAATCACTGTTTTTTGTTCTCTGCCCCTTTGGCCACTTCGCCCAAGTCCTGCTGCTGTCCTGGGGGTCGGGCGGAGCGGGGAGGGGGCGCGGGGCAGAGGCGCAGCCGGGGGAGGCATAATGAGTTTTGACAGCGCAGTCCCCGCCTCTCCCAACATCTTTAGTTCACGAATGAAAAGGCGAAGGGGGTGGGGGGAGAGAGGCGGAGGAGAGGGATTTTTTTTTTTTTTGATTTTTTTTTTCCCCTTCCCGTGCTCTCCCTGGGGAGCAGGGCGAGGAAGACCCCGCTCCGTCTCCCGGGGACGAGCAGCGGGATGCTCACAGGTGGCCGCGGAGCGGTGGCGGGGGGCGAGGACCCGAGCTGAGGTCCCCCACGTCCTCCCCGCCGCCTTTGTGCTCCTGCCCACCGAGGAACCAGCGGGGCAGAACGCTGCCCGCAGCCTTTGTTCGAGCCTCCTGCTCTCAACCGCGGGCACGGGCGAGGCGAGCAGCCCGGCGTCCTTCCTCCTCGCCCTCCTCTTCTTCCTCATCCCCCTTTGTCGGCGGCGCGACGACGCCGGGGAGGGACGGCTGCTCCTCTCCGGAGGGACTTGGGCTCGCAGGAGCGGAGCGAGGCGGAGAAACTTCAGGGCGTGGGGCAGGCGGGGACGCAGACTTGGCTTTTTTTATTATTATTATTATTCCCCTCGCTGTTTTATTGTCTGGCTCCGTGGATCGGGTCCCCGAGCTGTCACAGCGCACACCCACCGGGCACAGGCGGCCGCTGCTCCCCCCGGCAGCGCTCGGTGCTCTCTTGATGCCCGGCTCGGCGAGGGACGGGGACCTCTCCGCGACGGACTGGCATGTCACAGCGGTGTGAGCAGGGGAGCTGGCTCGCCCCGGCCGCCTGGGAGGTGACAGCAGGCAGCGTGCTCCTTGCCGGCGAGGTGACAGCCCGCGGAGGGGGACGAGCGAGGCGGTGGCCCCTTCCTGCTCGCCGGAGGGCTGGGAGGGTGCCGGAGAGCTGGCGAGGCGGCGGGGGAGAGCTGAGCGCAGGCTGCTCCGTGAGAAAGCAGAGCCCAGCGGGGATGGATTTGCAGTCGCCGTGAAAGGAGCTGCAGCCTGCCGGGGTCTCCCCAAAACCCTCCCCGTGGGGTCGGGGATCGCGGGTGCGCCCGCCCCGAGGAGCTGCGGCTGCAGGAGGCACCCGGACCACGCACGGAGGAGCGGCGGCGTCCCCGGAGCAAGCCCGGAGGCTGAGCCTCCCGTCGGGAGGACACGGAGGCTGAGAGGGGGGTCCCGTGCTGATCCCCCTCCCGCTGCTCCTTTCCCAGCCCTGCTCACGGGCACCGGTGCGCGGGGGTGCCGTGGCGTGCCCCCCCAGTTCCCTCATACCACCCCATCCCGGAGGGCTTGGCAGCACAAGTTGAGCTCTTGGCACTTCGTCTCGGAGCTGCTCAGCCTGCTGCTGCCCGTCAGCACCCGGGGATCGACGCCCTCCCGGCTGGAGGGGGGAGGATTGCTGAGCAGGGGGGCACAGGGCTCCCTCGGAGCCAGGATGGCCGGCGTGGGGCCAAACGCTTGCTGCTGAAGGTGCCGCCAAGCCTCTTCGCCCTCCTGCTCCTGGAGGATGGGAACCTCTGGGGAAGCCTGGGGCTTGCAGCTGTCAAAGGGTCGGGGCCGGAGGGCGTCCACGTGAGCCTGGTGGCTGCTCTGCCTTGGATGGGTCGCCGGCGGGTTGAGCTTTGGCCCGCGGCGTGACGGCCCAGCATGACGGCTTGCCAGTACCCCATGGCACCGGGGGCCTTGGAGCGGGACCGCCTGTACCAGCACAAGGTCTCCCTGGTGGTGCGGTACTTCATGATCCCCTGCAACATCTGCCTCATCCTCCTGGCCACCTCCACGCTGGGATTTGCCGTGCTGCTCTTCCTCAATAACTGTAGGTGCCCCCCCCCCCCTGCTGCACCGGGCCGTGAGGGAGGGCAGGGCGAGGGAGGGCAGGAAGGATCAGCAGGAGGTCGGGGCGAGACGGGGGGCTTTATTTCCCCGTGGTTAGGCTGTTGCTTGGCTCCTTGGCGTGGCCGAGCGCGTCGTGCGCACCCACGTGTTGCTGGCAGCTCCTGGCGCTGCGCTGTGGCTCCGTCCTGGCACGGGTGGGTGCTCGCCCTCGGCGCCTTCGACCTCCCCGGTGCTGGAAAGCCCCCAGCACCCAGCTGGGAGCAAAGCCGGCGGATTTTCCAGCTTTGGGGTGTGCTGCTTCCCCGCGTGTGCGTGATGGAAAAGTGGCAAAACGGATGGGTTTAGGAACACCTGCCCAGAGCGGGGCGCAGGAGGTAGGAGGGAAACAGGTCTGTGAGGAGCCGTGCAGCCTCTGCCACGGCGTGGCTTTGGCACCGTGAGCACCCTTCCTACACGGCGTTTCGGCATCAGCCGTTTGGGGTGGCCGGGTCTGTGGAGCCAGCTGCCCAAGAGAAACCCCTCTGGCCTCCCAAAAGCAGAGGGCTGGCTGGCGGCGATGCTGTGCCACCGTGCTCCAGCCCCATCCGGGGGATATTTCACCCTTTCTCCCCCCCTTGCTGTCCTTGCTCGACCCTGGCGCTGGAGCGGTGCTCGGGTGGCACAGCCCAGCAGGTTTTGTGCTGCAGCCTTGGCCAGGTGGCACCGAGGAGGGCTGCTGCCAGGGATGTTCCTCCTATGTAAGCGGGAGGGACGGGGCTCCTGGGGCTGCTCCTGCTGCTCCCTCCTTGCTGCAGGTGCTCCCTGCACAGGGGAGGCGTTGGAGGGATGAAACCCCGGCCCCAAACTCGCTGGGGAGCCGTGGATAGAGGCTGGGGGGGAGGAGGGCACTGCGTGCACTAACCCTGCTGATTGCCCCCTGTTTTTTTTTCTTTGCAGACAAGCCCAATAGCTATTTTACCCAGACCCCGCCGACCCCACGAGATGGTAAGTACGCCTTCAGCTCGCTGGAGCTCTTGCTTCCCCTGGAAGCAAACGGAGCCTCTCGTGCTCCCCGCAGCTGCCGCGGAGCCTCCGTGACCCAGTGATCCATTTTGCAGTCTCTGTGCTCGGAGCAGAGCAGCTCACGATGCCGCGCTCCCTGCCCTCGCCCTCCCCGGGGATGGTTTTTCCCCTCGGGCCAAGGAGGGATGGCAGAGCCTCGCTCCTTGCACTGCTGCTTGCGCGATGCAGCAGCCCGTCCCGGAGCTGGGGAAGGGCTGGAGGAGGAGATGGGGTGGTCCGGGTGCTCCAGCAGCTCCGTTGGTTCGTCTGCTGGGGCCGTGGGGGCTGGGGAAGGGCCAAGCAGCGGCGCTGAGCTCTGGGGTTGCTTTTGCTTGCCCCCTCGGTGTTTTATTGGGTTTTATGCATGTGGCCAGGCAGCCACATCCTTCCCTGCCCCCAGAGCCCTGCAGGACCCGTGGGAAGGGATGCCCGCCCCGTGGGTGGTGGGGACGTGGCGTTTCCCTGCGCACAGCCGCTGCTGGGCAGGTCCTGGTCTGGCTGGGAAGGGGTTGGAGAAGGTTGCGCAGGCTCATGGCGGCAGGAGGTTACACCAGGAATCACCCTGCGCCACGGGCTGTGGTTTGGGGAGCAGGGATTTCGGCGGTGCCAGCTTTTCCAGCACCAGGAGCAGAATGGAAAGCGGTGCTCGGCTGGACACCGGCTCCCTCCGATGCCCTGGCCAGAAATGGTTAAGGGGGGAAAATTCTGGGGGACCGTAACACAGCCCCCCAGCCTTCCCATCCCCTCTTAACAGCACCAGGCAATCCTTCAGGTGTTGGCCTTGCTCGGTACGGTACGGCTCACCAAAGCCCCCCCAGGTCCCCGCACTCGTGGAGCTTTGCTCTCCGAGGCCACGCTGCCAGCATGTGCTCAGCTGCTGGCACCGTACGAGCTGTGTTTTCTTTGAAAATCGGGCTTAAAATGCCCTGCTTTCTGCTGGCAGGCTCCTCAGCCACCTCTTCCCCACCCTCCCTCGTTTCATGTGCCCAGATAAGAGCCCGGCAGAGAGCTGCAGCCAATTAATAACCCGTTTGTTTCTCTCTTTTCCTTCGCCGATGGGGGCGGGGAGGGAGGCGGGGGAGAAACGGATGCGAGATAAAATGTGATTAATCTATAATTGGACCGGTGGAGACATCTGAAGCGAAAAATAAAAACGCACGTAGGTGTAACTCCTAGCTCGGGGCTCCAAAATATGAGCAGCCCGGCCCAGCCAGATGCCACGCTCCCAAAAATCTCTGGTCCCCAGTGGAGATGGGAAAGTGGCGCCTGGCCAGGTGAGGCGCATCCTCGTGCACCTCGTGGTCCCGGGGGGCTTTTTTTGGATGGGGGGGAAGAGGTGACCTGGTAAGGTGCTGGGGGCATTCCTTGGGTGCTGGTCGGAGCTGTTTGATGCTCCTCTGTTCCCTGCACCGGGGGGAGCGGGGGCGGTGTTGGCTCAGCTGCAGCCCCCCCAGGGCTGGCTGTGTTTTTTTGGGGGTTGGGGCAGGTGCAGTGCGGGGTGGCTGCGCCCTCCTGCACCCCCTGGGGCGAGGATCCGGAGGGTGCCACCCCTGCTCCTCGTTCCTCCAGCATCCACGAGGAGCGGCTGGAGCCCTCTTTGCAGCATCCCTTGGCTGGGTCGCGTGCAGGAGATGAGATTGTTCGGGGGATTCGCTCAGGGAGAGCAAAATTTCAGCTCCCACCGTGCCATTGAACGCTCCTGTTCTTGGGGAGGATAAGCCAGAGCTTTCCTCTAGCTAGCATCCCTGGTGGATGGCTGGCTTGGGGGGTGCCACCTTCCGCTGCCATCCGCGCACCTCTGCAGGTGCCAGCCAGCTGTGGGAAAGGCTCAGGTCCCATCTCGGTGGGTTTGGAAACATCGGAGAGGGCCGGGCACACATTTTTCTTCTGGAGTGTGGATGGAGCGATGCTGCCCCAATGTGCCGTGCCAGGCCAGGGGCGCAGCGCTCGACGTGGTTGTGGAGGCACGAGGTGGGGACATCTGACGGGGACACCAGCACCGTGGTGACCCAAAACACTTGGCGTGTCCCCCTGGAGCACCCCAAATGTGGCCGTGGCTCCTGCTTCAGCCCAGCCAGGTCGGAGCAGTGCAGGGTTGCTTTGGAGAGAGGAGAGCTGCGAAACGCAGCCTGTCAAAAGGTAAGGCAGCAGCAGTTAAGGCACCACTTGTGATCTCTCGAGAGCGTTTTCTTCTCCATTTGCAGCAAAGTTGGAGCTTTCTCTTGGGGATCAATTTCTGTGCTTTTCATGCTGGGTGGCTGAAGCGTTGGAGGAGGAGGAGATGGGGGCACCTGCTCAGGTGCTGCCACTTCTCCCTAAATCAGGTCCCTGCTAGGATTGTGATCCCTCAGACTTACCTTGCTGCCCCCTTATCTCTGCCTCGTGTCTCCCAGGATGTGCCATTTCGTCTTGGATCTTTGAAATGACACCAAGAAGCGCTTTGTCTTCCCTTCCCCTCGGTCTCATCGTGCTGAGGTTGTTGCGGGCGGGCAGCTTGCCTCGCTGCCAGCTCCCGAGGTAGCGCGCACGGCCGGGCTCTGCGAGAGGGCTCCTTGACCAGCGAGCCTTGGTTGTTTTTTTTTTTTGCAGGAGCGTGTCCCCGGGTCGCGGTGACACAAACCTGTTTTGGTGACGGGGAGACGTTGGCCGAGAGCAGGAGCTGTTGGTACACGTGGCCGCGCGTTTCGGGGGTGCTCGGTGCCGGGCTGGGGGGGAAAGGGGCAGCAGCCTGGGTGCAGCAAGCTGCACGCAGACCTTGCACAAGGGCTGGCCAGAGCCTGCAGCCTTGGGAAAGGGCAGCAAAGGGCAGCAAAGGGCAGATGCTGTGCTGGCCCGGTGGCACAGATGGGGACAGGCTTTGGACCTGCTGCGGCTGGGGAGGAGCTGTCCTCCCTGCAGGCACCCAGCTGGCTGCAGCCCTCCTCGCCTCTCATCTCCCTGCTTTGTAAACACCCCGTTGTGCCGGAGCAGGAGGGTGGGAGCAGCTTGGAGCCATCCCCGGGTGTTTCCCCCTCGCCTCCCCCGTGCGTCCCACCGGGGTGCGCGCCCGGTGCGCGTCGGGCTCCGGGTTTTGGTGCTGTGCAGCTCCCCGGGGAGGTTCCGTGTGCTGGGACGGGCAGCACCCCGCTGCGGGGGGCTCCTTCCAAGCCTCTCCCCTCGGTGCTGATGAATCCTTTCAGCTGATTTGGAGCTGCTCGGAGCTGCTCTCTCACAGCGGGGCTCGTGACAGATTAATGAGGGAGCCTTTTAAGATGGTGTTGGATTCGCGAGAGCGGCTTTGATGTTTCAGATCCCGAGGAGGTGATGCTTTAACCTCCTCCCTGCCCTGCCCGCCCCCGGCACCACCTTCACCTTCCTCGCCGCCACCTCGCTGCCTCCAGCATGAAATTTTGCTTTCAGATCTCCCAAAAGCTCGTCGTCTCACCGCCCCCTCCTCTTAATTACGGGAGCGTGCGGTCTTGGCTCTCACCACCCCTCCTCTGCCCCCGGGGCCGGGCTGTGTGCTCCAGGTGGGGAGCTGGGGCTGCAGCGCTCCGCGTGCGTTTTGGTGGCTCTCAGGAAGGGGAATTTCGGGTGCTGGGCTCTGAACGGTTGGGGCTGGTGGGCGCCGAGCTGCTGGGGTTCTGCCCAGGAGTGTGCTCAGAGGTGCTGAGCTCCCCGGCTGCGGTCCTGGAGGAGATGCTTGGCTTCCCAGAGCCTTGTGGCATCTGGTGCTGTGCAAGCACGCTCCTTGGGGAGCCAAGAGCACCGCAGGGCTTCCCAAAAGGGATGCCTGCCGCTCTCCCTGCTTCTTTAGGACCTTCCCTTCTCAAAACGCACCGGCTGGGAAACTTCGGGTGCTTCGAGGACTCGTCCTGGCGGCCGTGGGCACCGCGTTACGGCAGCGGTGGCGTGGCCACCAAGACGTGCCCAGCTCCAGGAGCGCAGGGGAGCGCAGTCCTCCCCGTGCCGCCTCCCGGGGCCGTAATTAATCTTGCTGGCGGGGAGGGGGGGGCCCGGCGAGCAGTCGATGCGCACCAGATGAGCGGCGCGGCGGGAGCGCCAGCCTCGCCGATCTCCATGGCAACGTGTGCCGGGCTCATGCAGAATTAATGCCGGCCCTCGCCGCCCCGACACGCGCTCACCGCTCCGGCCCCGGCCTCCCTTCCCATTCCGGCGCCAGCTCTGTCCCGCTTTGGGCTTGCTCCCCCCTGTCCTGTTTTTTTTTGTGCCGGTGATGTCCTCGTGCTGGGCCACGGCGGGTTTTTGCTCGCTGAAATCGCCTGGTGGAGCGTCCTCCCTTCTCCAAACAGAAGCCCCCCGGGGGATTTACGGTGCATCTGCTCTCGCCCTTTGCCGTTGCGCCTGCTGCCGCCGTGCTCATGTTGGCAGCCCCTTCAAAGCATATCCTCAACGCCTGGATGGAATCACAGGGGCTGGAAAAGATCTTCCAGACCACCAAGTCCAGCCATCAGCCTGACCTACGGCGTCCCAGCACCGAGCCATGTCCCTTAGTGCCACGTCCCCACCTCCCTGAAGTGCCCCCAGGGCTGGGAGCTCTGCCATCCCAGTGCCCCACCGCTCTCCCCAGGAGGAGATTTGCTCTAGGAGCGCTGTGAGCACTTCTTGCCTGCCCCATGAAGGCAGCTGCACCTCTGCCATGTAGGTATTTGGCAACGACAGCTGGTTTGGGGACGTGGCACGTCACCAGGGTGTCCCCACGGTGGTGCTCGGTGGGGTGCAGCCTCCTGCACCTTTGCAGGCATCGCCCCGGGGATGTGGGGGGAACCTGGGGGTGCAGGAAACAATCCCCGCACGCTGCTGCTCTGGTGTTGGTTTCTTTTTCTTCTCTGCTCGGTGGAAAAGAGCAATTTTGACATTAAAATGTTTCTCCACTTTAATAACAATAATCGTAAACGTAATGCGAATGCTCGGGGCTTATTAGGTAGAGCTCTTCACCTCGAGATCTCAAAGCACTCGACAAAGGCAGCTTGCTATTTATCCCCACTCCTGGCAGCGAGTTATTTACCTACTGACATCAGGGACTTGATGATTATTATTATCCACGTCTCTTTTTTTTTTTTTTTTTGCAAACAGGAGAACCAAGGCGTTCCCACGGGCGGCTCTGTGTGTGCCCCCACCCTGCCTCGCCCCCGACCCCCTCAGGTGCCACCCCCTCCTCTGCACTGCTCGGAGCAAAGGGCGGGTGGTGTGCCTGTTCCCACTCCCCTTCCCCCAATTAGCCAGCGGATGGAAAACCCCTCGTTTCCCTCCGCGTGTCCGAGCTGAGCTCTGATCTCCTACAAACTCCTGCTCCGCGCCCCGTCCTCCCGCGGGCACCACGCTGGCTGGGCCGGGCGCGCTTCAGCCTGCCTTATTTGTACCAAACACCTTCTGCTCTCCCACTCCTCTTCAGCAGGTGCACCTCTTATGATTGTTATTACGGTTATTGTTGTTATTGCTTATTATCCTATTTCAGCTCCGGTGCTGCTAAGAGACGGAGCGGGGCTTGGCTGCCGTTCGGCGCGGCTGCAGCGAGCCAAACCCTGCCTTTTGTTCCGCACGGCTGAACCTGTTCCGCTGGGGCTGCTCCTCGCCCTCCTCGAGAGCTTCGAGGTGCTTGGGAAGGAGGAAAACCCCTCCGAATCCCAACCTTCTCCCCCCGTGAAAGGGGAATCGAGGCGTTTTGGTTTATTCGCGCCGGTTCTGAGCTCGCACCACCCGAGCGCATCAAGGTGTCGGGTGGGTGAGCTTGAAAAATCGCCTGCTGGGAACGACCAGGCTGTGTCACCAGAGGCACTGGTGACAATTAGAAGTGAAAGAAACCCGAACAGCCAATTTGCCCGTCACAATTTGTTTCTGGTGTGAAGCATTTGTGTGCGTCTTGCTTTGTTTCTTGGCCCGAGCACGGAAAATCGGCGATGCGGGGTCCTCACCCGCAGCGTGCCCCGGTGCTTGGCCCTGCTGCGCCCCACCGCCCCGTGCTGCCCTGGTGGCTTTGGGGACACCCAGGGCTTTGTCCCCGAGCGGTGAGTGCCTGGCAGCCCGGGGTGTGCGCTGATGGAGCTCACGGGAATGGGAATTACCTCCCTCTTAGGGCCGGGAGGTGAATACATGCCCTTTATCACCTCTTTAGGTTGTGTGTTGGGAACGTGGCTCCAGGTGGAGGAGTAGACAGAGACCTCGGTTCTGGTAGACCACCCGCTTTCCTTCTGAGGCCCGACCCGATTAACTTTGTGGCCTTTTTGTCTTTCACCACTGCTTTTATCACTTCAAACCCAGACCTTAAATACGCGCGGGCGACCCACGTACAAAGTGGATCGCTCGAAGAGTTTGGCTCCAAATCCGAATTAACGACCCCCCAAGTTCCTTCAGAGGAGGGTCGAGACCATTGGCGGTGGTTTGACCCCTCCAGAAGTCCCGTCCGATGGGGACACCTTGCTACTGGCACGGCGGAGACGGAGGGAGAGGCGGGAGGGATGTGAGAGCTGCGGGGAGAGGCAGCGCCCAAAAACAGCACCAAGCCTGGTAGCACCGGGCTTCGGAAATGCTGCGGGCTGCCTTCAATTGGGCTCCACCGAAACTTCCTCCGATTCAGGGGGAGCAGAAGTAGGGCAGCTTTGGAAACCCTTCCTTCTTTGGAAACCCTTCCTTCTTTGGAAACCCTTCCTTCT
>NC_048913.1:3477705-3510832 GCF_011077185.1 Oxyura jamaicensis | reverse complement strand
CCCTTCCTTCTTTGGAAACCCTTCCTTCTTTGGAAACCCTTCCTTCTCCTTTTTAATGATCCGAGGTGAAAGGCAGAAGAAAAGGTCAAGATATTAGAGAGCTGCCTCTGCCACCTCCTTTAAAATTTTGGGCACCCTTCCCTTCTTGCTTTCCCGGTCCCTCTGCGTGATGCCGGAGCTGGTGCATCCCAAAAAGCCGGGCAGAGCATCCGTGGGCTCCTGTTGTGTTTTTAATCCTGTTCCATCTCTCCGGGACAGCGCTGCGGTGCAAAGCACGTGGGGGTTTTGCCCCGTGGATGTAGCCATGAGGAGGCTCGGGGTTGGTTTGCCTTGCGTGGGGAATTATTTGGGGAATTCTTTCGGTCGATGTAGGTGAAGGCTGCGTGACGCCTGTGTGCTTCAATGCTTCCTTCTGAGAGGAGAAATGATGCTGTCGTGCTCCTTCAGGGCAGAAATCGAGGTACGGTGCAGGAAGGAGCCCTGCCTCTCCACGATCCCCAGCCTGTGCTGCCCGTGGGGTGGTTTGATGTCCCTGGGGACATCTCCAAGCCCTCCAGCTGCCCCCCAGCTCCTCATCTGGGCGCAGCAAAGCTTGGTCACGCTCCTGCTCCGTGCCCCTGGTGCCGTGGGGAGGGGGACAGGATGGGTCCCCCACGCGTGTCCTGCCGCTCGCATCCCTCCCTGTCCTCCCCTGCGCCTCCAGAGCTCAGAGCTCAACAGGCTTATCTCCATTTAAAAAAACAGAAGGGAGAGAGAAAGAGCAGCAATGGCAAGAGCAGGAGAGACTATCCAGAGCGCTTCATAAAAATGATAAATTGCTTTCAGATATTGGGCAGGAGAGAAAGAGAGTTCTTCTTTATTTGATGATATTAGTCTCTTAGTGGCGCATTGTTGCTGTGCATATGAGCTCAAAATCTCAAGGCGGTCGAAGGCAAATGCCCGGGAATTGAAGTGTAAATGAGCCACTGTCGAGCTCGTTTTATTTTCCCTTTTACGACTCCTCGTGCTGCCATTATGTAGGTCAGGCTCCGTCTCCAACGCAGGCTGTGCGCGAGGTGCGCGGCGCCGGCACAAGCTCGGGTATCTGCTCCTCGTCTCACCTGCCCCGCCTGGGTTTGGGGACACCCGTCCTCTCCCTCCCTTCCTCCCCCCAGTGTAAAAACGCCATTCCCTGCTGCATTTGCAATTCAGATGCCGAACTGGTCTGCGCTGGCTGCTCTGATTAGCGGAGGTGATAAGAGATTCGTGCGGCTCCTCTCGGAGAGACTCCAGCCAGGGGCTTGAGCCGCTTTGCATACGCGGCACCGAATCAAGCAGCGTGTGCGGGGCGACGCGGCTCACGCGAGGATATTTTCCTTTCCGTCCCTTGACGTTCCTTTTTCCCCTGGCTGTCGACGAGGTGACATTTGGAGATGGCACCCTCCTCCTCGCCCCGCACCCAGAGCATCGTCTGCCATCCCCAACCCTGTCCCTGGTGGGCTGCAGCCCCCCTGAGCCGGGCTCTCTGCCCCACGTCTCGGGCGTGCTGTGCCTCAGGTGTCCCCCGTCTGTGTCCCCAGCCTGCCGAGGGATGCTGTGCGGGTTCGGGGCGGTGTGCGAGAGGAGCCCCGCCGACCCCTCCCAGGCCTCGTGCGTCTGCAAGAAGACCTCGTGCCCCGTGGTGGTGGCTCCCGTCTGCGGCTCCGACTACTCCACCTACAGCAACGAGTGCGAGCTGGAGAAAGCCCAGTGCAACCAGCAGAGGCGCATCAAGGTCATCAGCAAGGGACCCTGCGGTGAGCACCGCGCCGGGGCTGGGGCCAGGAGGCGAGGGGTGTGCAGGGGCAGCGGCGCTTCCGACCCCGTATGGCCGTGCTCCGGTGCTGGGGATGCTCTTGGGTGGCTGGGCACGGACCCGCGGGGAAAAGACGAGGAGAGAAACACCAGCAGGGTGTGAGAAGCAGGCACGCTGATGTCCTGAGGGTGTTCTGGAGATGCGGACCCGCTGGGAGCAGCCCCCTCGCAGCCAGCTCAGCCTCCCCGCCGCGCCTCACCCCCGCGGCGGCGTGCGCACGGGCTGGGTGGGCTGATGAAAGCCCTTCCCCTGGCTGGCATTCACCAGCTGGGAGCGGAGAGCTGTGTAAATGAGACCCCAGCCTCCTCGTCTGCGAGTAAATTAACTTGACCTTTCTCGCACGCGGCGCGCTTGGCTTGCAATAAATCCGCACCCGGCTCCCCTGCCGGGGCGCTCGGCAGAGGAGGGGAGAGCACCGAGTGATTTATTCAAAATCATCATCATAAAAAAGTGATGAATTTAAAAAAAAAAAAAAAAAAAAAAAAAAAGGAGCTGGCAAACAAACTCTGGCAATCCCCTGGCGGGGAGGAAATTGCTCCTTAAGCTCTTCCTCTAATTACGGCTCGCGGGAGGTGCCTCAAGGACCCTCGTGCTGGAGCGGGAGGCTCTCGGGGCTCGTGGAGGGCGAGGGGCTGGCGGTGAGGGGGCTGGGGGTGCGGCGAGCAGGGGCTGAGCTCCGTGTCCCTGCTTGCTGTGGGTCAGCACCAGTTCCCCAGCCTCAGCACCAGGCTGCATGCCGCAGCTCCAGGGATGGACGCTGCCTCCAGCATCCCCCGGACCCAAGGGAAGGATGCTGGCTCCAAGCCTTAATGCTCGGGGTTATCGAGGCAGGCGTGGGGGAAACGTTGGCGATGCTCACGCCGCGCGTGTCCCCCCCCCCCCCCCAGGCTCCAAGGACCCCTGCGCCGAGGTGACGTGCAGCTTCGGCAGCACGTGCGTGCGCTCGGCCGACGGCCAAGGGGCCAAATGCGTGTGCCCCGCATCCTGCAGCGGCGTGGCCGAGAGCGTCGTCTGCGGCAGCGACGGCAAGGACTACCGCAGCGAGTGCGACCTCAACAAGCACGCCTGCGACAAGCAGGAGAACGTCTTCAAGAAGTTCGACGGAGCCTGCGGTGAGTCCCCGGCCCCTGGTGGGCATGGCGTTAAAGTTTTTTGTGCGTGTGTGCCAGGAGGAGTAAAGGCACGGTCGGGGGGGGGGGTGGAAATTGGGCAGTCCTGCCACTCCAAGGTTGCGTCTTCCTCTTTGTGTAGCGATGGGTGCTCCTAATTAAAAGCTACTGTGCTCGTTAGGATAGCTGGGACAGCACCAGGCCACGTGCCAGGCCCCGTTTATCCCCAGGGGAAGGTGTGGGAGGGTGTTGGGGCAGGCTGCGGACCTGAAATGGGTTGCTCAGCCCCACGGAGGGCGAACGGGGGCGAGTGGGAGGCGCGACGGGGCTGGTGTCACCCTGCGTGCTCCCGGTTTCTGGGGCAGAGGGGAGGCTCGAAGCATCGCGGCTCCTTTCGGCTCCTCCTGGATGTTGCTGGCGGTCAGCAGAAATTCGGGTGGCCTGGGCTGGGCTGGAGGTCCTGCAGATGTTTGAAGGAGCTTGGAGATGGGATGGGATGGGATGGGATGGGGATGGGGATGGGGATGGGATGGGATGGGATGGGATGAGCTGCGTGGCATGAGGGTGCCCTGCAAGGTGGGGGAGAGAGCAGAGAAGGCAGGTGATAAATTCGGGGATTTCATGGCATAGGATTGAAGGGTGGAAACACTCAAAAGTTAAAAAGCTCATCCCATCCGTGGTCACCTTGGGTAGGGTGCCTGTCCCCAGTGAGCAGCTCTGAGAGACCCCCACAGATGTGGGTCCTGGGTGGGAGACCGGCACCCTGAACCCCAATGGGGACACCCAGGGGCGAGTGGGGCTTGGGGGGGGCACTTTGGAAGCAACCCCCCAGGCAGGATTCATGCGTGCCTGACCACCTGCTCTCCTCCTCCTCCCCATCTCCGTGCAGACCCCTGCAAGGGCATCCTCAACGACATGAACCGCGTGTGCCGCGTGAACCCCCGCACCCGGAGGGCCGACCTGCTCCCCCGCCCCGAGAACTGCCCCCCGAAACGGGAGCCGGTGTGCGGGGATGACGGGGTGACGTATGACAACGAGTGCGTGATGGGGCGCTCGGGGGCCCTGCGGGGGCTGGACATCCAGAAGGTGCGATCGGGGCAGTGCCAGCACCAGGGTGAGTACCCCACCCCCCCGGGGAACGGGAGCGCTCGTCCTCCTTCCTCTCCCCCCGTGCTCTCCGTCCTCGAGGCGAGCCCTGCAGCCGAATTCCCTTCTGGCAGACAAATGCAAGGACGAGTGCAAGTTCAACGGGGTCTGCCTGAACCGCCGCGGCGCCGCGCGCTGCTCCTGCGAGCGCCTCTCCTGCGACGGCGCCTACCGCCCGCTCTGCGCCCGCGACGGCCGCACCTACGGCAACGAGTGCGAGCGCCAGAAAGCCGAGTGCCAGCAGAAGGCTGCCATCCCCGTCAAGCACAGCGGACCCTGTGGTAAGCACCGGCGCCGCCGGGCCGCCCGCCCGCACCTCTCGTTCCCGTCCCAGCAGCCCCGTCCCGGGGCTGGTGCCGGGGCGCAGCAGGTAAGTGGTGTGGCTGGGTGCCCACCTCGGAGCAATGCCCTCGGTTTTACGGCCGGCCAGCCCCCGGTTATTGGCTCCTCGTGCTCTGTTTTTGCCTTCCAGCAGCCAAGTGTCCCGTGTCTGTGTGTGTTTCTGTGTTCCTCCTTGCTCTCATCTCTCTCCGCTGTGCTCGCTAGCGCGGGAGCGAGCGATGTCCGCCAGCTCCTCTCATCCACCACCTCCGCCACCCACGTCCCCATCACCGGGAGGGTCCCGTGCAGCCCACCCCGCTCATTCCTCCCCCCCAGGGTAGTGCCAGACCCCGAGCTCCTGCCATGCTTCCCCTCCATGCCCACCTCTCTCGGCTCCAGGTCCTCTCCTGCAGGATCCGGCCCCAGCGCTCCCGCTCTCCGGAGGTCTCAGCGTGGCTTTGTCACATCTCTGGGAGAAGCTTTTGACCTTTCCAATGGAGATTTATCTTAAACGAGGGGGTTTCAGGGCCCTAGGATGTTGGGAACATCCGATTTTACAATTTTTGCATGGAAAATTGAAGGTCGAGCACCGGATTGGTTCGCATGAGTTCGAAGGACCGGTCGTTTCAGCCTGGCTTTGGTTTTACTGGAGGTGCAGGACGTCGTTCCAAGCTGATGTTCTGTGAGGGATCAGGCGCTTCAAACCTCCTGAAGCACTTGGAAATTCCGCCCGGTGTTTTGGGTCTGTTCTGCTGGCTTTGCGCTCCCGCGCGAGGTTTTCATCCTGCCAGGCCCAGCTGCTGGAAAATTGCTTGTCAGGCTCCCAGAACCGCACTCGGTGGGATGCCGACTGTTATTTTTAATCACCCGTTTTAGCACGTTTCTGCCTTTCGGGTGCTTCTGAGTCGGGTCCCCGGGTCCTTTGTACGAGGAGGGCGCTTTGGTGTGGGAGGAGGAGGAGGAGGATGGGGACACAGCAGGGTGCGAGGTGCCCGTGGCCAGCGCTGGAGGAGCTTTGTGTTCAGCTGGGCTTGTAAGGCACCCCATATTTCGGGGGAAAGCAGAGGGCCATTGCTGGGAGTTGCCCTGCTCCCCGCCTGGCATCCTGTGCACCGTGGCGTGAGGCAGCAGGCGGGGGGATGCGGTCCCTGCGCAGCCGTTTTTCCCCTCTCAGTTGTATTCTCAGTTATGTCAGCCTTCCTCCCAGCTCCTCTCCCTCTGGGCGAGCTCAGGAGGTGCGCACACCTGGCAGCAGCTGTGTGATGGAGGGGTGGGAGCCCTTTGTCCCTGGGATGCGGGGTCCCTGGGATGTGAGGTCCTTGGGATTCAGGCTCCTTGGGAATCAGGCTCAGGGCAGGACTCGAGGAAACCCATGGAGCAGGGCAGGCTGAGGATGCTGCCAGCTCTGCCTGCATCCAGCCCCTGTGGACGTGAACCCAGCCCAGGGTCCACAGCTCCTTTTTCTGAGGATACAGGGGGCTGCCAGAGGGCGTGGAAGTGCAGACCATTCATACAGCAGCAATGTTTGAATCTCTCCCACCTCAACTCTAAGCCCAGCCGTTGTCTTTTCCAGCAGCAAGGCAGAGGCAAAGCCAAGCACAACAGCCCAGGCCCTCTTTTGGATCCTTCCCTGCTTTCACCCCTTGATGGGGCAGCTGAGGAAGGAGGGCTGGGACGAGGCCAGTGTGTGGACAGGAGGTGGAGGGAAGGTGTCTGGAGTTGCATCTGTCTTTTCCTCCCTGCCTCTTTTTGCTCTCTTTCCCCTCCGCTCTCTCTCTTTCCTCTTTCGTCTGTGTCTTGTGTTTTACAGCGCTGCCTGTTTGGAGGAAGGAGTTGTGTCCTCGCAGCACCCTTCTGCTCCCTACCCGGACATCTCTGCTAGGAGGTCGGCTTTCTCCCCTTCTCCCTAGCCAGTGGCAGCCCTGGCCTCTCCCCGCTGCTCCCTCCCTCTCCAGTTTTGCTTAAGAGCCCCAGGGACGGAGAGGTTCCCCTGGTTTCGCCCCCATCCCCTTGCCCCGCACACCTCCCACCGGGACGGAGACGCCCAGCGGGGTCCCGGCTGCTGCTGGCTGTGCCTTGACCCTTAGGGGCAAATGAGAGTAGGTTTTGCAAGACCCCCCCTCCTCTGCAAGCCCCGCTCTGGCCGATCCATCACCCTGGACTGCTCCTGGTTGATTTTCCCTCTCCTTTTTACCCCCTTTTCCCTCCTGCTCCTTCCTGCGCTCGTCCCCTTGCTCCCTGCAGTGATTTGCGCTCGCCGGGGCGGCCCCGGGGGCAGGGGCTGCAGCCCCCCAGCAGCCAGCAAAGCCCCGCGGGCCCCTTTTTGGCAGCACCGAGGAGCTGGCTGTGCTCACGTGTGGTTCTTCCCCAGGAAAACCCCGTTACGGCCCCATAAAGCCGGTGATGGAGCCCGTTGGGTGTGATGCCAGGGGTTGTGCACAGCTTCGGAGCCTCTTCCCAGCCCCAGGCTTGCAGGAGGGTTCGGGGTCCCCAGCTCCCGGGGCTTGGTTAGGGCTCTAAAGCTCTCCAGCAGCTGTGGGATCATGTCCTGGGGTGTGGAACGGGCGCTGGGGGCTTTGGGGCTCTTTCTCCATACAGGCACACTGCCTCTTGGGTGCCTGGGGGATGTGCTTATGGTACGGGTGCTTGGTTTTGGTTTCCAGTGGCCCACAAGCAGGAGATGTGAGCAGCATCACGGCTCGTAAACCCCTCAGCCGCAGGGAAATCGAGGACAGGTGGGAAGGCAGGGTCAGGGCAGCGGCCCCATGCCCGAATCGTCCCCCTGCTCCTTCGCTCTAAGCTCTGACGTGGCAGGGACTGCCCAAAGAGATAAAAATCAACATCCAAAATTCAGCCTGACTGGTGCCCCCGTTCCGGGCTGGTTTCTCACCGGCTAACAGCACGCAGCCAAGCTCCTGAAGGTTCAAACCTTGGTCCTGCCCTGCAGCTTCATCCCCTTGTGCCCAGCAGGGGAGGAAAACCAGAGCCCCCGGGTCCTGCCGGCAGCTGGAGGGGCTCTGCCTGGCCCCCCACCCCCCGCCTGCCCCGCTGCTCCTCGCCAGGGGGGCCACGCTGCGCCTGCACCTGCATCCATCAAACCCCTGTGTGTCCCCACATCCTTCCTCTCGCTGTGTCCTCGTTCAGCACGCGTTGAGTCCACGTCCTTTCCTCTCCCCGTGTCCTCGGGGATTTTCTCTTGGGTGCCGGGAAGGGGTCCCCAGGCGGCGCCGGCTCAGCCCTGGCACCGTCTCCAAACCTCCCCGGCTGCGCGGGGCGAGGGGTGCTGGCTGCTGCCGAAGGAGAGCCTGCAGCCTGTGCTGCCCCCCCCCAGACAATGCCAGGGAGACCCCAACATCAGGGGGGAAGGGGTTCAGAAAGCCATAAAAAATCTGCGGGGCTGATCGGAGCCTGGCTGCCCCCTCGAGAGGCATGGGATGGAGGAGAGCAGCCGGGTGCGCAGGGGGATGTGCCTGCTTCCCACCCCCAACCTCTGCCGAGCATGGGGGGGATGCTGAGCCGGGCATGCGGGGGGGCACGGGAGGAGCAGGGCTGCTGCGAGGCCAGGAGCTCTGCGTGATTGCCACAGCTTTTTTTGGGGAGGCAGGGGGGTGCTGGAGATGCTGGCATGCCTCGCCGTGCACCGTGCCAGGGGACGCTCGGCACGCAGCGGGCTGATCCCGGCGCCCCGTCTCTCCTATCCCCTCTGCAGACCTGGGCACCCCCAGCCCCTGCGTGAGCGTGGAGTGCACCTTCGGGGCCACGTGCGTGGTGAAGAACCAGGAGCCCGTGTGCGAGTGCCAGCAGGTGTGCCAGGGCCGCTACGACCCCGTCTGCGGCAGCGACAACCGCACCTACGGCAACCCCTGCGAGCTCGACTCCATGGCCTGCGTCCTCCGGAGGGAGATCAGGGTGAAGCACAAGGGGCCCTGCGGTAAGGAGGTGCTCCCAGTGGGGCTGCTCGGGTGCGTTTGTGCTTTGGCTGCTGCTGTGCGTGGGGAAAGGAGGGGAGAGTGGCGTCGGCGTGCGTCCTCGCCCCTGGAGGATGCTGCTGGACGGTTTGGGGTGCAGTGAGCTCACCCCTGGAGGGTGCAGGATCCGTCCTCTTTCGCAGCAAGAGCTCTCGTGTGCACCCGAGACCCACGTGCAGCTCTTCCATCTGCAAGCTCTCTGCTCGTGCCAGCAGAGCTTTGCCAGGCAGAAAGTGTTTGCACACAGGCAGAGCCCGAGCTGGCGGCGCTCAGCCCCTCGCGCAATCTGCCGGGGTGCACGGGCAGGGCTGGGCTCCTGCACTTTTGTCAAAATACTGCTGTTTTGCCCTCAGTCTGCAGGGTGGGGGTCGGGAGCCCTGTCTTTGTGCCTGCAGCTCGGTGTGGCACAGCCATGGCCCTGCCAAAACCGGCCTCGGCGCCTTCGAGTCGCTTCCCCTTCCTGCTGGGTGAAAGGAAAATGAGAAATAGAAACCAATCTGCAGGATCTCAGACCTGCACACGGGGAGCCTGCGGTGGATTTTGGAGCCCAGCCTGGTCCTGGGCTGGGGCTGTTCCCTTCCCTGCCTGAAACCAGCCTCTGGATTTCCCCCCGTGGGTGCAGCAGGCGGTGTTGTCACCTTTGGGTCACGTCCCCAGGAACGCAGGGACGCCACCCCAGGGTGCTGGGCAGGGAGGCAGCGGTGTCCCTGGGGAGCACCCGCACCCTGTTTTGGGAAAGCAAATTGGCTTCGGGGCTTGCAGCCAAACCTCCCACCCTGCTGCCTTCCCATGCTGGAGTCCTGCCTCCCCTGTCCCCAGGAGCCTGCGCTCCGCACCCCACGGCCACCGCTCATTTATCAGTCCCCTAATTGCGCTCGGCCCCGCGCCCTCTCCCGCCTCCTATTTAACCGTAACAGCTTCCAGCGCTGGCGACGTTTCATCACGATTACTCCTGGCCCTGACAGCTTCTACCAGCAGTTCTCCCCCCTCTGCCTCCCCCAGCCTCACCTCCTGGCCCAGCCAGGACCTGTGCAGGCGAGGGGGCTGCATGGGGATTTTATTTCAGCTCCGGAGCTTCGTCAGAGAGCGATGCCCTCCCCGCTGCTCTAACCTGCTTTTTTTTTTTTTTATCCTCCTCGCCCGTGCAGACCGCTGTGGCAAGTGCCAGTTCGGGGCCATCTGCGAGGCGGAGACGGGGAGGTGCGTGTGCCCCACGGAGTGCGTGCCCTCCTCGCAGCCCGTCTGCGGCACCGACGGCAACACCTACGGCAGCGAGTGCGAGCTCCACGTCCGGGCGTGCACGCAGCAGAAGAACATCTTGGTGGCCGCCCAAGGCGACTGCAGTGAGTCTGGCAAGGTCCCCTTCGTCCCTCTTCTCGCTCCTTTCGGTGGCGTTTTGGGGAGAGGATGGTCAGACCCCCCCCCCCTCCCTCCCCACTCATCTGGGGTGCCTGGGCATGGCCACCCGAGGCTCCCCGGGTGTTCGTGGCCCTGCGGGAGGCACCACAGACACCCCGGGTTGGGGACGGGTGGCTTTCTGCTTTGTCTGAGCCGAGCGAAGAAACTGGGCTAAAAACATATTAATATGGGAAACCAAAATGGGAAGCACCGAGGGGCTGTTTGGTGGCACAGATTCCGGCAGCTTTCCCTTCCCTCCGTCCCTGGGGGTTAACCCCTCTCTGCCTGCGCGTTCCCTCCCTGCTCCCCATCCCGGGGAGCCGCCTGCGCGAATTTCTTAATGAATTAAAAGCCTCGCCTCGCTTCCTCGTTAGAACAACGTGACACTTTTTGCTGACAGCAGCCCCATAAAACCCGCCCGGCCTGGCGCTGCGGGGCTGAGCGCGCGGACCCTCTCCAAATCCCGGAGAGGAGCCTGACGGAGCCTGACCCCCCAGCAGGGAATTAAATGGCATTTCTCCCCCCCCGTGTCCCCACAGAGTCCTGCGGCGGCACGGTGTGCTCCTTCGGCAGCACGTGCGTGGGGGGCCAGTGCGTGTGCCCCCGCTGCGAGGGGCAGCCCCCGGCCCCGGTGTGCGGCACCGACGGGCTCACCTACGGCAACCGCTGCGAGCTGCGGGCGGCCGCCTGCCAGCGCCAGCAGAGCATCGAGGTGGCCAGGATGGGGCCGTGCGAGGACGGTAGGTTGCTGCCCCCGGGGCGTGGGAGATGCCTGGCTGCTTGAATTTCGTGCTTCCCTGGGTTTGTTCTGGAGGAGTGGCAGCGGTTTGGGTGCTGGGCTGCTCGCTCTGCACGGGGCTGCTCCACGTGGGGACCCTCCTGCGGGGTGCCTCAGGTCGTCCTGCAATGCTCATCACCCCCCCCCCCGGAGGGGATCTGTGCTCCCTGATGGTCCCAGATCCATTCCTCCACTGGGATCATCCCAGCAGGGTTTGGGCAGCTGGGGAAAATCCTCCCCCGGGTTGCTTTTCCCGAGTCCTTCCCCAAAAAACCGCAGGGCAGAGCTGGGGAGGAGACCTGCTGTGGCCTCCCCCATTGCTAGCCGTGATCCCGCTCCTTCAGCCCCATCCTTCACCCATCTCCGGGTGCTCTGGGGAAAGCACATCAGCACCACTCTGGAAGGAAGCTGGCAGCCCTCCAACTTGCTTTGCTGGTGCTCAGCACCTCCCGAGCCCCCCGTGGGGGTTAACGCTGGCTGAGAGCTGAAACCCCTCCTAAACCTGGCCGCTGGGACGTGCCAGCCCGGCCAGCTGAGCTTCTCCAGCTCATTGCGCTGGAAAAAAAATCCCCTGAGCGCGGCAGGGCTCGGGGAGACGGCGAGGCAGAGCACGGTGTTTGATCACGGCCCTCCTTCGGGAGCTGCAGGTTGATGTCCCCCTGGGAGAAGATCTTAAATAATTCCCTGTGTAATGCCAGCTCCCAGCCTTTGATCGCTCAATAAAAAGGGGCAGGTTTTCCTTTTTTTTGCTTTTTCGCTTCACTTTTTTCCCCCCCTCCTTTTTTTTTTTTTTTCCTTTTAATTAAAGAAGCCTTTGAAATCAGCAACATCTCTATTCTTGCTGCCGGAGCTCTGAGCATCTTTCGGAGAGGCAGCCAGGCCAGGGACAGGGTTTTTGTGTTGTTTGCCCACTGAGCCAGGGATTTGTGCCTGGCTGGCCGTCGGAGCCAGCCCAGACCCATCCATCCCTCTGCCCTGCGTGTTTGCGGCTCGAGTCCCGTCTTCGCGGGGCGAGGGGCCGAGATGATCTCCAAAGGTCCCTTCCAAACCGAGCTGTTCTGCGACTCTGAGCCTTTGAGGAGGTTAAACCTGCTGTGCTGGGGATGGCGGGGGCTTTGAGGCGACGCCTTTCCCCCCCCCCCAGCCCTGCCCTGGTGGCCGGGACCCCCTCTCACCCCGAATTTCTTCCGCTCCAGAGTGCGGCTCGGGGGGCTCGGGCTCCGGCGACGGGAGCGAGTGCGAGCAGGAGCGGTGCCGGCAGTACGGGGGCTGGTGGGACGAGGACGCGGAGGACGACCGCTGCGTGTGCGACTTCACCTGCCTGGCGGTGCCGCGCAGCCCGGTGAGCACGCTGGGCACTTCTGGGCTCTCTCCGACCCGGTGGCCTCTCTCCACGTGCTTCCTGGGGCAGGAGAGGGGATCCAGGGGGTGGGGAGCCTGCCCTGAGCAGCTCCCTGCCTTTCCTGCCAGGTCTGCGGCTCTGACGGCGTGACCTACGCCAACGAGTGCGAGCTGAAGAAGACGCGGTGCGAAAAGCGCCAGGACCTCTACGTCACCAGCCAAGGAGCCTGCCGTGGTGAGACCCCGCACCGGTGTCCTGGTGTCCCTGTTTTGTCCCCTGGCCAAAGCCAGGACCCCACGTCACCCCTTCCCCAGCATCCCGGCGAGGACCCCGTAGCTTTGCAGGGATGCTGCCGGCTGCTCGATGCGCGCGCTGGCTGCGCTGCCCGGAGGCAGCCAAAGTAACCCGCGTGCCTTCTCTGCTTTCCTCCGCAGCCCTGGCCACCACCCCGCCGCCTCTCCTGGTGGTGCACTGCAGCCAGACCATCTACGGGTGCTGCCCGGACAACAGCACCTTGGCGCTCGGCGTGGGCGCAGCGGGGTGCCCGAGTGAGTGATGGGCATTTTGGGGGCACAGGGGGCCCTTGAGGGTGGCTGGAAGGCAGGGAGGGGATCCCTGGGGTCCCATCCTGGGGGAAATGAAGAAAGGTTGGCCCTCCTCATTCCTCAGCTAACGAGGGACTTCCAAAGGCTCAAAAAGCTTCCATTTGTCCCCACACGGGCAGCGTTTGCACATGGAGGTGTGCGCGCACACTTTGCCATCTCCTAGCGGTGACCTTCCAGCTCTAAGCCCCCTGCACTTCAGGAGGGTTGCTGAGGGCTTGCCTGGTGCTGAGCCCGTGCTGGATGCAGCAGGAGGTGCCCCCGGGGCCAGGCTGTGCCTTTTTGCACCTTCATCCCACTGCTGGAAGCCGGGGCTGAGCAGCACGAGCAATGCTGGGCTCCACCTGAGCTGGGGCAGTGCCCTCAGGTCCCCCCGCGGACCTTCACCCCGTGACTGCTTGGTGACACCGTGCAGGGAGCTGAGCTGGCAAACGTTTCATTAATATTTATTAAATAATCACCGGGCTGGAGCAGGAGGCCCGTTCTGAGAGGCATTAGCAGGCTGTTAGCAGCTGAGGCTGCGCCCGCCTGTCGGGGAGATCCATCGCCCCGCGGAGACGTGACTCGAGCCCTGCCTGAGCCTGGCTAATGCCTGCCCCACTCCTGCCCTTCCACCCATGGGGACAGCTTCCCACCTCCCCTTCCACCCGTACGGGATCCCACCGCTTTCCGTCCCACCTGTGTTGCTCTCCAGCTCTGTCCCGTGCCCCCTTTCCACCTCTCCCTGGGGATTTAGGGGGCGCCTCTCCGTCCATCTTTGGATCGCTTCCCTCCGCCGAGCTCCTAATTAATGAATTAATAATAAACCCCTAAGAGCTTCCTCCCCCTTTGATGTCGATGCGAAAGGAGCCGTAGATGAGAGCGAAGCTGGCGGGGCCCTCCCTGGAGGTCCTGCCAGAGGAGCCTCTCGGCAGCGCGGGTGGCTCCATGCTCCCCGCAGCGGCTCCCGTCCTTGGCCAGGATTTATCCTCATGCCCTCTCTTCTTGCTCGCAGGCACCTGCCAGTGCAACCCCTACGGCTCCTACGGGGGGGCCTGCGACCCCGCCACGGGGCAGTGCTCCTGCAAGCCAGGCGTGGGGGGCCTCAAGTGCGACCGCTGCGAGCCCGGCTTCTGGAATTTCCGTGGCATCGTCACCGACAGCAAGAGCGGCTGCACGCGTGAGTGCCGGCACCCCTCGGCCCGGGTCCCCCCCGGCTGTTGGCGAGGCTCTGGGCATTGATTCAACATCACGCCTTTTAAAAGTGGGAACCCGAACGCTGGTGCTGGCTGTTTCTGCAAAGAAACTCTCCGCGGGGACCGTGGTTTTGCCCATTTCTCGCTGAAATTGCGGGGAGCTGGGTGATGGACGTGGTGCCGCTGTAGGGTAGGGATGCTCGGTGCTCCAGGCAAGCTCCTGGCTTCCTCCCCAGCCCCAGGAGCACCGGCGCGGCAGGATTCAGTAGGAGGAGATCGATGCCTGAAAGCTAAAACTAGAAACAGGCAGCTTTGTACCTGCGCTGCTGAAACGGCTCCCCGAGCGCACGCATTGCTCGCTATTACCTGGAGCCTTTAAATCCAAGTCTTCGGGTCAGTGAGCACAGGGTAGCAGCCAGCGTCGTGGTTCCCCCCGCATCCCTCTCATTTTTTTTGGAGGATGGAGTGCTGCCAGCCCCCCAGCCCCACCAGAACAACCTCTTCTTTTTCCCCTCCCTGCCCAGCCTGTAACTGCGACCCGGTGGGCTCGGTGCGCGACGACTGCGAGCAGATGACCGGGCTGTGCTCCTGCAAGACGGGAATCACCGGCATGAAGTGCAACCAGTGCCCCAACGGCAGCAAGCTGGGCATCACCGGCTGCGAGAAAGGTGCGGGAGCCGCGGGCCAGAGGGGCACGTGGGGACGGAGGTGCTGCTCTGCCGAGTCCCTGGGTGGGGGGCGAGGGGGTTGGATCCAGCATAGCCTCTTCCCTTTAATTCTTAGGTTGTTTTAAGATGGGCGCACGGTTTTTATCATCTTTTCCCCCTCCTCTCCCTACCCCAGACCCATCGGCCCCAAAATCCTGCGAGGAAATGAGCTGCGAGTTCGGCGCCTCCTGCGTGGAGGTGAACGGCTTTGCGCACTGCGAGTGCCCGTCCCCGCTCTGCTCTGAGGCCAACATGACCAAGGTTGGGGGCATCGCCGAGGGGCTCAGCTGGGCTGCGGGCGCAGGGACGCGTGGCTGGGTTGGTGGTGCCAGGCTCGGGGCTCCGAGGTCTCCCCCTGCCCACCGGGAGCGGGCACTGCCCTCGCCGCATGGTTTGGGGACGTGCCAGTCGGGGGTGTCCCCGGCACTGGACATCGGTGACACCTCTGAGCTGCTCTGCTCCAGGGAATTCGGGGACCAGGTTTATTTTGCCCGGGGTTTAGCAGAGGGCAGACGCAGCTCACGCCTTGCTCCATTACCCTGCTAGGTGTGTGGCTCCGATGGTGTCACCTACGGGGACCAGTGCCAACTGCAGACCATCGCGTGCCGGCAGGGGCAGCTCATCACGGTGAAGCACACGGGGCAGTGCCACGGTGAGTCCCCGCTGTCCCCAGCACCGGGACAGGGCCACCTCCGTGCCCTGAGGCTGCTCCCAGCCCCGGCGCTGCCTCCTCCTGCGCTGCCCCTGCTTTGCACCGTGCATCCCAGCGTCACGGACAGCATTTCCCAAACCTGCCCTTCCTCACCTCGTTCTCTCGCTGCTCCTCGCAGAGTCCATCACCCACACGAGCCACTCGGCGCCTCCCACGCCTCTGCCCACCCTGCCCTTGGACAAACTCATCCTTCCTCCGCCGCTGCAGCTGAGCACCCGGGCTCCAGAGCCCACCGAGCTGGCCAGCAGCCCCCCGCTGACGGAAGAAGCCAAGCCCACCCCGAGAGCTCACCCTACGGCGAGGCGCATCACCACGGCCAGGCCGGCCACCACGCCCTGGATGACCCACGGGGCGGCGAAGACCACCGTCCGCCCTCTGGCCACTTCTCCGGTGGTCCTGGCCACCACCCAGCCCGCCTACGTGGAATCGGGCAGCGCCGAGGGCAGCGGGGACCAGGAGATGGGCACCAGCGGAGACCAGGAGGCCAGCGGGGCCGGCTCGGCCGGTGAGCGGCCGCTTCGGGGCTCGGGAGCTCAGCATCCCCATGGTCTAACGGATTTGAGGTCCTTACGGTTCTCCTTCATGCCCTGCAGGGGAAGAGGAGGTGGAAGAAAGCCAGGTAACCCCCACGCCAGCCATCGAGAGGGCAACGTGCTACAACACCCCGCTCGGGTGCTGCTCCGACGGCAAGACGGCCGCCGCCGACGCAGAGGGGAGCAACTGCCCGGGTGAGTCGGTGCTCGGGGCCGGGCGCCCTTTGTGGGGCTCGGAGTCGGGCTGAGCTCTTCCAGGTCCCGAGCTGGTGCCGGCGGGGTTGTCCACGTGGATGTGCTGGAGCCGTGGTGGCCAGCGGGCGTTGTGTCCCCCGCCACGGTCCCCAGCGGCCAGCCTCGTGTGCGCTCGGTGGTTTTCTTCGTTTAGGTGACCTGTTTCTCCCTCCAATATCACAGCCTTCAAACTTTCACCATTTTTTTAAAATTTTTTTTGGCACATTCCTGGCGCGCAGGGGGATGAGGGAATTGGTTGGATTCCCTTTTTACCTGGTGTGGTGGCTGCGGAGGGAGCTGGGCATAGCAGGACCAGCCCAGCGCCAGGACAGGAGGGAGAGAGCCGCTGGGGTGCTGGTGACTGGTGCTGGGCTCCCCGCGGGCGTGCGCTGCTGTTCCACGGTGTCCGCGGCAAGGAGACACAGAGACACCTGTGCTCCTATGGAGTATTGGCCCCCACGTGCACACGTTCACCCTAAAAATGCTGCGCTGGGGCAATTCCCCAGGCGTCTCCTCTTTGAGGTCCTCCTACCTGGCCCTCTACCCTTGGGCGTCCCCTTTTCCTTTGGACCCCGCAATAAAAGGAGCTCTGAACCTCTTTATCCACTTACCCCCAGCAGGGATCTCCTTGAGGCAGCTCCGACAGCTTCCCAGGAAGGCACCCACAACCTCGGGGAGGTTTTTTAGGTTTCTCCAGGCTGGCCGCAGCCTGCTGGCGGGCTCTCCCCGTGCCTCTCCCGGCCCAGAGCCCGCGTTTCGCCCCGCCGTGCCCCGCGTTGCATGCGCGCGTCCGCTCCCGCCGCGATGCCCTGTGTGCTGCTCTGGCTAACGTCTTTCTCTTGTTACTCAGCCGGTGCAGGGGGGCTGCTGCTCTCTCCGGGCCGGAGCTCAGAGGAAACCGTATGGTAAAAGCTGCCATCTCCAGCCTGGTCTTTGCCATCCGCTCCAGCACCCTCTGATACTAATCCTCCATGGCGCTCTCCCAGACCCATCCAGACTAACCCCGACTCTGGCACTACCCGCACACTGCCATCCCCCGTGCCTCCCCCTTCCTCCCCCCCCCAGGGACTCGAAACGCTCCTCGCGGCTCTCAGCCCCACGCCTGCCCCCTCCCCGCGAGCCGGCTAAAGGGCTTTGTCTTGTCTGCCCTCCCTCCCCCTAGCTACCAAGGTCTTCCAAGGAGTGCTCATCTTGGAGGAGGTGGAAGGCCAGGAGCTCTTCTACACCCCCGAGATGGCTGACCCCAAGTCGGAGCTCTTCGGGGAGACGGCCAGGAGCATCGAGAGCGCGGTGAGTCCTGGTCGGAAGGCTGCCGAGGGCCCTTCTGGGCTTGGCAAGAGAAAAGAGGACCCCGCAATTCGGGGCAGCCACCCCACAGAGGCAGGGGCCAGGCGCTGCGCCCTGGGTGCGCCAGCATCACCCCCGCTGCCCCGCGTCCCCCGCTTCACCTTTCCGTGCTCAGTGACTTCTTCGTTGCTTTCCATCACACGACAGCACGGAGACCCGTTTGCAGAAGGCTCCTTGGAGGAGCACCACCCCGTGTTCTTTTGTTGTATATTTTTTATTTTTAGTTGAATTTAGCCTGCAGGGGCTGGGGGCGAGCACGGCTCCTCTCCGGGGTGTGCGCTGTCGTGGGGTGGGCGCTTAGAGCGTAAGGAGCTGGCACACAGCCCGGTCGTGCCCAGCAGGTACCCTCGGTGAATTTTATTGTTAGCCTGCGTGCGTTATAGGCTCTTCCACGTGCCGTGTTGGTGGTTGCATCCTTCTCCACGTGCTGGGTCCCAACTGCTCCTTTTTCACCTTGATCTTGGTGGTGGGGCCGTCCGAAAAGAGGTTCTGCCTAACACCCTGGATTTTCCAAAGCTGTAACTCCGCGAAAAGCCTGGAGACAAATACACGTCCCACGTCCCTTTGCCCTTCTGGTTCAGCTACACAGCTTGGGATTAAAAAAAAATCCAGTCTCCCACCTTCAAAGATCAGGGCCCCGCGTCGCCAGCTCCTGGAGCAGGGGGGCTGGGAGCTCTGTGTGTGTCTGGGCACGCCGAGGAAGCCCCGGGTGGGGTAACAACATCACAGTGTAGCTTGCAGCGTGGTTCAGTGAATAATCAGCATCTCTGCGAGGAGATTGACATTTTTAGAGCTGCTTCCACGCTGCACTGGAAGCTGGCAGGTCCCCGGTGCGCCCATATAGGCAGGTGTGCGCCTGGCACGTGGACCATATGGTTCGTTCAGTTCTCTGTCACAAAATCACTATTTCCCAACACAATGATGCCTTTTATCCGAGGACCCAAACCCGCTCACGAAAGGCTTCGTGCCCTGGTTCATCCCTTTCCCCTCCGAGGCCAGGGGAAGGCGGTGGTGGCCTCCAGCTGCGAGGGGTGCCGGTGCCATCCCAAAGTTCTCCTTGCAATGGTTTTAATGCAAGCCCAGCTGGGCAGAAACCAAGAAGACCTGCTGAGACCCAAAATCTTGTGCTGAAGGAACCGAAGGCCATGCCCTGGGTCTCCCCAGCGATCAGTTTGTCTCTCCTCCCCTCCGTCAGCTGGATGAGCTGTTCCGCAGCTCCGACGTCAAGAAGGATTTCAAGAGCATCCGCGTGCGGGACCTGGGGCAGAGCAGCGCTGTCCGTGTCATCGTGGAGTCCCACTTTGACCCAGGTAAGACCCTTCCCGACGATGATTCCCCATCAGCCTGGGGACGGGGCATCGCTCCTAGCACCAGAAACCAGCACGAGCACCAAAAAGCCCCATAAAAATTACCCAGGGGTGTGCCTTCTGTCCAGCAAAACCAAGAGGTGCTGGGAGGAGCTGTGCCTGCAAGGCTGGAAGCATTTTTTTAGGGCACATCGCAGGGAGGTCGGGAAGGGAAAGCTGCTGCCTGGGCTCGCATCCTCACGCTCGTCTCCCTCTTTTCTCCTCCTGGCCGTGAGCAGCCACTTCCTACACGGCAGCGGACATCCAGGCGGCCCTGCTGAAGCAGATCCGAGCTTCCAAGAAGAAAACCATCCTGGTGAAGAGGCCCCAGCAGGAGCACGTCAAATTCATGGACTTTGGTGAGCCCCCAGCCCGTGGCGTAGGCACCGTGGGGACCCCTCTGGGCAGAGCCCAGCCTCACTGCGGGGTCTGGAGAGGGCAGGACGGGGGCCCCCCCTCCTTCGGTGCACACCACAGCCGGCAGAGCCTCCAGCCAGCCTCCCCTCTGCCTCCTCACCCCAAAGCCGACCTCCTTCCCCCCCTCTGGATCACCTTGCAAAGCCCCAACCCCTCCCTGCTCTTTGCTGCCTTCCAGACTGGATCCCCAGGCTCTTCACCACCACCGTCACCACCACCACGGCCACCACCATGGCCCCGGCCACCACCCGCCGCTACACCACGGCCTCCGCGGCCACCACGGCCCACGGCTTGCGCCAGGACATGGCAGCTCGAGCCAGCACCAAGCTGCCCGGCCCCTTGAGCACCCGGAGACCCAGCTCCACGCTGCCCGCCTCCCCCCGCCGCAAGCCCTCCGGCACCAAGAAGCCGCCGCGCCCCTGCGACTCCCACCCCTGCCTGCACGGGGGCACCTGCGAGGACGACGGGCAGGACTTCACCTGCAGCTGCCCGGCGGGCAAAGGGGGGGCCGTCTGCGAGAAACGTAGGTGAAAAGTAGGAGAAACGGGCAACGGCATCCTTTTATTTTCCGGCAGAGCAGCGGGTGCGTGGCTGTGGGATGGCGAGGGACTGAAGTGGGGACAGCGAGGTCCCCCCAGAAAAGCAGGGAAGGGATTTTTTTAAGGCTTTTTGCTCCAAAATTTGGGCTTCTAGGATGCAGAGAGGATACAGATGGGAAAGTACAGCCTGTTTTCTGGCACGCTCTCCCCAGGCATTCTGGGGCTGGTGCAGGGATGCTGCTCCAGCCTGCGCTGGCTGCTTGGGCATGGAGAGATGCGGGGCACCATCAAACCCAGCCTGTAACAAGTACTGGTGCTGCAGGGGTCACTTGAACCAGCATTACCCCTGCCCCAAGCAGGCTGTGCAAGCCGTAAGAGGCAAGGTTTTAAGGGGAGAAGGTGCCAGCAGCAATTTCTCGCTGGCTGTGCCGTCGCACTGCGCTGAGCACGGGGATGCTGAGCTCACTCCAGTCCTGTTCGTTTTAACGGGGCTCGTCCTTCCAGATCCCTCTGAAAATCTCAGCTGCGATAAATGAAAGCCCAGGGTGCTGAGCGTAAATCTGCCACGCGGGGTCCTGGGCGGGCGGATAGAAGTGGCTGGGGAGCAGGGAAGGGAGCCGCAAGGAGCGGCGGTGTGGAGCACGGGGACCCGGGGTGCATGGAGCTGGCCGGGGGGCCACCCCTGAAATACGGAGGAGGCAGTCCCATGAAGCCTGGGGGTGATCTTTTGGGGGCTTGCCATCACCAGAGGTGTTGGGGGCCACCAGTCCCGGTGTCTGGGAGGCTTTTATCCCCTCTCCATCCTCATTTCCATCCTCGGCTTCACCCCCTTTTCCTTTCCCCCCCCCCCGGCAGCGATCCGGTACTTCATCCCCAGCTTTGGCGGCAAGTCCTACCTGGCCTTCAAGACGATGAAGGCGTACCACACCGTGCGCATCGCCGTCGAGTTCAGGACCGTGGAGCTCAGCGGGCTGCTGCTCTACAACGGGCAGAGCCGCGGCAAGGACTTCATCTCCCTGGCGCTGGTCGGCGGCTTCGTGGAGCTCCGGTGCGTGCCCTCGTCCCCCGTCCCGGTGGCGCAGGCTGCCAGGTTAAGGGGCGGTAGCATTGAATGGTCAAGAGGATGAATGTTTTCTTTTTTTCCCGGTGTATTAGGAGTATTTAAGGGGATTCGTTGCCTTCCGGCGCTTTTCAAGGGAATTAATTTGCTTGTTTCGGTTCGAATTTTGAAAAGCTGAGAGGCGTGGGAGGGTGATTTCTGGGCAAGCGAGAGCTCTTTTTTGTGGCACCCTTCTGGCACCGGGAGAAGAAATTCAGGGGAAAAAAAAAAAAAAAAAAAAAAAAGGAGAAAAGCCCCAGGAATCTGAGCTGAAATTACATTTCCAGTTCCCAAAAGGCACGGATTCGAGGTGAGGTGAGATAGAAGGAAGAGCTCTGGAGACCCCAAAATCCACACAGGATTTTGGGCAGGTGGAGAGGATGCTGCATGCTCCCAGCATTTCCAGGCTGTGCCCACGAGCTTCCCCGTCCTCCCCTCCAGGTTTAACACCGGCTCCGGCACCGGCGTGGTGACCAGCAGGGTCCGCGTGGAGCCCGGCAAGTGGCACCAGCTGGTGGTGAACCGCAACCGGCGCAGCGGCGTGCTGGCCGTGGACGGCGAGCCCCACGTCGGCGGGGAGAGCCCGCCCGGCACCGACGGCCTCAACCTCGACACCGACCTCTTCGTCGGGGGAGCGCCCGAGGACCAAATGGCCACGTGAGCAGGGGGAACGCTGCGGGGTGGGGGGGATCCCTGGGGGGAGAGCATCCCTTGTGGGGTGCAGCATCCCTTGTGAGGTGCGGTATCCATGGTGTGGGGTGCAGTATCCTGATGGGGTGCAGCATCCCTGGTGTGGGGTGCATCACCCCTGGAGGGGTGCAGCATCCTGATGGGGTGCAGCATCCTTGGTGGGGATCAGTGTCCCCCAAGAGTCATTTCTCCGATTTATTCCCCCGAAAGCACCACCCAAGTGCATGTGGGGTCCCCCCGTATTTCCCCCCCAAGCCCCCCAGCCCACCGTGCGCCCTCTCCCCCTCAGGGTGGCGGAGCGCACGGCGGCTACGAGCGGCCTGAAGGGCTGCGTCCGCCTCCTGGACGTGAACAACCAGCTGTACGACCTGCGGGAGAAAGGCAGCGACGTGCTCTACGGCAGCGGGGTGGGCGAGTGCGGCAACGACCCCTGCCACCCCAACCCCTGCCACCACGGCGGCATCTGCCACGTCAAGGAGGCCGAGATGTTCCACTGCGAGTGTCTGCACACCTACACCGGTACGGGGAGGGAGGGAGGGGGATTGCTGGGGGGTCCTGGTGCTGCGGGGTGGTCCCGAGGGGTCCCAGAGGTTTTGGGGTCACGGGGAGCAGCAGTGGGAGGAGGAGGACGCGGCGAAGTGTTGGCAGTGATTCCCAGAAGTGTAGCATGAAGTCATGTCCAACGGAGATGGAATCAGTTTTGGGCACAGAGTGCACGAGACAAGGGTGCATCTTATGGGGTCTGTCCCCAAAAATTCCCCCTGTATTTTAAGGCAGTGCACTGTGGCATGGGCCATTCAGCTGTCCTTTTGCGGGGTCCACTGCGGGGGGCTGCTGGGGCTGTGCGAACCCAACCTGGGATGGCACAAAAAGTTTGGCAGGGCCACCAGGAGACCTCCCGTCCTGCGCGCACCCCGGCATTCGGGGTGTCTCTGCCCATATCGTGCCCGCCGGCCGTTCGGGGTGCCGACGTGACCCCTTGTGCCGCAGGTCCCACGTGTGCCGACGAGCAGAACCCGTGCGAGCCGTCGCCGTGCCACGTCTCCGCCACCTGCCTGGTGCTGCCGGAGGGGGGATCCATGTGCGCCTGTCCCATGGGGCGCGAAGGGGACTTCTGCGAGCGAGGTGGGCCGGGAACGGCGGGGCGGCGGGGCTGGGGCCCTGATTTCCCAAAGCCGGGAGCCTTTGCTCGCTGGCTGGGGCTGCTCTGCCTCCTCTTCCTCACCGCTCCCTCGCTTGCGCCCAGTGACGGAGCAGGACCTCACCATGCCCTTCCTCCCGGAGTTCAACGGCTTCTCCTACCTGGAGCTGAGCGGGCTGCAGAGCTTCGTTCCCGACCTGCAGTAAGTGCTCGCCCACGTGTCTCTGGCGATGAAACCATCGGGGTTTTGTCCGCAGGACCCCAGATCGCCAGAATTGCTGTGCCGAGGTGTGGTGGGCTGGAGGAGCCGGCACTGCTGGCTGCCATCCTGAAGGTGGCAGAGGCACCTCCTGCACGGCAGGTCCTCCCGCGGGCTGGGACGGGCGGCAGACGCCTTTGGGGTGGAGGAAAGGAGCGCGCGGGCAGCTGGTTCGGAGGGTATCCGTCATCCTTCTGCCCCCAGGGACAAAATGTCCATGGAAGTGGTGTTCCTGGCCAAGAGCCCCAGCGGCATGATCTTCTACAACGGGCAGAAGACCGACGGCAAGGGGGACTTTGTGTCCCTGGCCTTACACGACGGCTACCTGGAGTACAGATACGACCTGGGCAAAGGGGCGGCCGTGCTCAGGTAGGGGGGGCTGCGGGCAGCAGGCAGGGGAAGGGGCACTGGGGGCTTCCCGTGGCCAGCACTGGCCCCAGGGGCCGAGCCCATCCCTGTGAGGGTGTGATCCGGTGTTGGCTCCCGGCAGGGCTCTCACCCACGTTTTCTCCTCCCTTCTCCCCGCCAGGAGCAAGGAGCCAGTTCCCCTCAACACCTGGATTAGCGTTTTGTTGGAGAGGAATGGGCGCAAGGGGGTGATGAGGATCAACAGCGGCGAGAGGGTGATGGGAGAGTCACCGGTACGTCCACGGGGCGGGGGGAGACGGTCGGAGCTCTCCGGGCTTCTTACCCAGCTCTGAAATGAGCTGGGAAGTGCTCGGAGCCGTGGGCTTTTATCCCCGGAGAAGGGTGGAGGAGGAGTGCGTGGAGGGGGAGCTGGGGACCTGGGAGAGGAGGAGGATGCTGCGGGACAGCAGCCGTGCGCCTTGCCAGCGCCTCGTCCCTCCTTGTCCCTCCACCATGCAGAGCTTTGCAGGGGACACGGCTGCTCCAGCTCTCAAAGTCCCTTTTTGTGACTCTTGGAGCCCTTTTTCATGACTCTCAGAGCCCCTTTTTGCGACTCTCAGAGCCCCTTTGCGCGCACGCAGGAAGAAGTCACCGAGCAGTGAAAGCCCGACCACTCTCCTGCTGCCGAATCCCTCCTTCCCCGCTCTGTTCCCAAACCAGCAGCTTGCCTCTGACCTCTCGCCGTGCTCCTGTCCGTGCACAAGCCGTGGCTCTGGGGATCCCAGCCCCGGCCACCCGCTGCCCCCTGCAGCCCCCTGCCCCCCGCCGGCGGCAGCCCTGCATGTTACGACGTTACCCACTGACCTCCCGTTTCTCTTTCTCTTTCTCTCTCCCTCTGATTTGTATTTTTCCCTCCCCTGCTGTCTGGATCCCAGAAATCCCGTAAGGTACAGATAAGTATCACCCGCCACCTCCATCCCATCTGCCATCGGCACGTCGCTCTCTTTCTGTCCTCCATCCAGACCCCTTCCCCTGCTCCCTTCCCCTCGGACCGAGCAGCTGTAGGACCCCCGTAGCTTAGAGACACTTGTTCCCTCTCCCTCCCTCCATCTCCAGCCAGTCGTTGCATTTCGTTGTTGTTATTTTGGAAGCATTTCAATTAATCCGGTCATGTTCCTCGCGTTAACTCCACGAAGCATTAGCTAGCGACTCACGTAACCGCATCCCCGGAGCCCTTCGGGGGGCAAAGGAGGGGACGCGGCTCCTGCTGTGGGGCTGCCAAGGTCTCTGTCCCCAAATCTCGGGGTCTCTGTCCCCAAATCTCGGGGTCTCTGTCCCCAAATCCAGGGGGATCTCTGTCTCCAAATCTGGGGGTCTCCATCCCCAAATCCCAGCTGTTTGCTGCAGGGGACCTGCGGCACGTGGGTGAATCCCAGCTGGATCCCTTTGCTACGAGTTTGGGTTCAAGCAGCAGCCCCGGTGAGACAGGAGCAATATTTCTTCGCCTGTCGCACAAATCCCGAGACCTCCACGCCCGAGAGCATCCGAGCATCATCTCCCCAAATTAAATTCGCAGGAAAATCCTTCCCTGGCTCTCCTGCTGCCGGGCGAGACCTGCAGCTGGAGGTTTTCTGGAGCTCCTCAGCCCCTTTCAACCTCCTCTGGTGCCAGATGTGCGGCGCTCGCCCGCTCTCCATGGTCCGTGGTGGCCCTTTGGTGGCCCACGGCTACCGGTGGCCAGCTGGGACGGGCCAGGGGCTGCACCTGCGAGCCCAGGGGCTTGGAGGTGGCTGTGCTGCCCCGGCCAGATGTGCCCGGGGATGCACCCTGAAGGGTGGAGGCTGGTCCCGTAGCGAGGCCTCACGTCTCCCATCTCGCCGTGTCTCCTCGCCAGGTGCCCCACACCTTCCTGAACCTGAAGGAGCCGTTCTACGTGGGGGGAGCCCCCGATTTCAGCAAGCTGGCTCGAGCGGCCGCCATCTCCTCGGGCTTCAGCGGAGCCGTGCAGAGGGTAGGGCCCCGCCGGGCAGCTTGGAGAGGGTGTCTGGGTGCTGGGGGTGCCGTCCACACGGGGGGATTTGCACGTCCCAGGGAGCACGTCGGGCTGGGAACGGCAGGAGGAGAGGCAGGGACGTGCCGTGGGGACGCGGGGGGCGAGGGCTGACCCTGTGCTTCCCCCTTGGCAGATCTCCATCAAGGGGGTGCCCGTGCTGAAGGAGCCCAACATCCGCAGCGCCATGGAGATCTCCCCCTTCCGAGCCCACCCCTGCACCCAGAAGCCCAACCCCTGCCAGAACGGGGGCAGCTGCAGCCCCCGGCTGGAGACCTACGAGTGTGCCTGCCAGAGGGGCTTTTCCGGGGCTCACTGCGAGAAAGGTGAGGCCGGAGGGGCTGGGACCCCCACAGTGACCCCAGGGCTGCAGCGTGCTCCTGGGGGGTGCTGGTGGCGGCAGGATGCTAACCCCAGCCCCTGCTCCGTGCTCAGAGATTTGTGTTACGCAGGAGCGATGGCTCGTGGCCTCAGGGGTCCCTTTTCCCTTCCCTCCCCGAGTCGTGCCCGCCACCAAGCCCCCAGGTTCCTCCCCGATTTCAGCCAGGAAGCCACCGAAGCTGTGGTTTCAGGTCGGCCGGCTGCAAAAACAGGAACCTGCTCCGAGCTCGCCGGCTCTAAAGCCCCAGGAAAACTTCTCCAGGGGCTGGCTCGGTGCCGACATGTCCCCGGGGATGGCAGCTCTGTGCCTGCCCGGGATAAAGGGGGGTTTTCCTGGCCTGGCCATGCCCTGTTGCCTGATGGCTCTGTTATTTTCCCCCCTCCAGTGATCATCGAGAAGGCAGCTGGAGACGCCGAGGCCATCGCTTTTGACGGCAGGACGTACATGGAGTACCACAACGCCGTGACCAAGAGGTAACGCTGAGCCGAGCCGCGGCCAGGAGGAGGAGTCGGGGTTTGGGCAGGGCTGAAGGATGCCCAAAAGCAGTGCCCAAAGGGGGGGGCGAGCCAAACCATGGCTGGGACCCCCCAGTTCCAGCCGGTAAAAAGCTGCCCCGATGGCAGAGCAGCACCTGGCCAAAGTCAGGTCTGGGTGCTCTGCCTCTTTTTGGGGGGCACGGCTTGGTTTGGGGTGGGACGAGGCTGGACGTGGTGATGCCCAGCCCCACGGTGCTGAGCAGGGGGGGCTGCGCTCCCTCTCTCGCCCCCTGTGACTCTCCCCGCTCCGGCGCCGTGCCCGAGGGCAGTGTCTGCGTCCCGTCTGTCGCTCTGTCTGTCTGTCTGTCTCTTCTCAGTGTCCCTGTCTCTTTCATTTCCAAGCCACCTGACCAATGAGATCCCCGCGTAAGTACAGCCCGCGCCCCCCCCAGACACCCCCCACCAGCACCCTGACCCCAGCCCACCCGTGGGGGCAGGCGTGGGGGCACTCGCCGGGGGCTGCCGTGGGTGGGATCCCCGCTTCGGGGCAAGGACCTCGCAGCTCTGCTGGCTCTCAGGGGGCTGCAGGAGCGGTGTGATGCCCCTTTGCTGCGGGGAGATGTTGTCCCAGCTGCAGCTCAGCCTTCAGACGGGTGAGCAAGGAGGAGGAAAGGGCTCAGGGCGAACCTCTCCCATCAGCAGCAAAGCGTTGGCGAGGGAAATGAGCGGGGCTAGTCCTGCCTTGGCTTCCCAGCATGAGTTTTGATTATTATCGATATTATATGTTATTATAAAATTGATGCATCCAGCCTGGCCTTGCCGGGAAAGCCTTCCTGAGTCCTCGGACGTGTGCTCCATGCCACCCCTCGCGATGTGCAGCACAGCACAGGGAGCAGCCGGAGGGCTCGGGCAGGCAGACGAGGGGTTAGAGGGGCAGCACCGAGGAGCCGCGAGCCTGCAGCCCAGCAGAAAGCTGCTGCCTTTTGCATCCTGCCCCTGGTGGGGAAGGTGGCCCTTCCCAGCCCCTCCCCACCTGAGCCAGCCTGTGCCCATTTCGGCCGTGCATGCCCCGTCCTGCAAAGGGGAGCTCAGCGCTCCTCCCCGGGTCCCTCAGCCGGGATTTTGGCAGCTGGGGCCCTGAAGGGCTCCTTGGGCTGCCCATAAAAAGTTATCCCTTCTTCCCGGGGACAGCCAGCGGGAGTGCCCGGGGCAGGATTAATGCTCCAGTTGCTCCCCGGGGCGCTGCCGGCCGCGACATGCCCGTACATTTTGTCTCGAACGCACATTTTTATCCCCACGGATGGCTGGAGCTGGCTGCGGCGCTGGAGCCCCAAACGCCCGCAGGCAGTGCCAGCAGCACAGCTGTGGCTCTGGGTTTCCCCTTCTCCACGCACTGACTCAGAGCAGCCTTACGTGACCGTTCCCATCCCAAAGAGCCAGCCGGGGGCCGCACAGGACCAAGGGGTCCCTTCCCCAGCACCACTTTTCCCATCCCCTGCCCCATCCCTGGCCGCGCACCCCGGCGGCGCAGCGCGGGCGAGCTGGGCGACCCAGGGGGGCATTTGCTTGGTGACATGATGGTGACATGCTAGTGCCCTCCCCGGCTAAAGCAGCGACTTGCAAACCCCCCCCGGCTGGCTTAAAGCTCAGCCCCGAGGACCACGGGGGTCCGGGCTCCCTGCTGGTCGGTGCTGGGTGGGAGGCAGGGTTCCCCCGCGCCGCCCTGCGCTTATGGCACGCTCCCCTTTCTTCCCGCATCTTAAGTCCCGACGAGGACTACCCCGGCGAGCCCAGGTGAGTCCGTGCCAGGCTTCCAGCTCGTTCGCCGTGCTCTGCTGTCACCCTGCGTGTCTGTGTGTCCGTGCGTGCTCCATGTGTCCCTGCTCCGGGCTTTTTATCCCTAAGGGATCCGGCTCCGAACACGATGAGGGTGAACACAGAGGAGCTCCTCCAGCAGGGGAGCAGCAGCTCCCTCTCTGCCCCTTGCTCCTGGGGGGTGTAGGAAGGCAAAAATGGGTGAGGGGGAGGCTGGGGCACGCGGTGCCCTTGTCCAGCAGTGTCCCTTGGGAATAAAAAGCTGCCCGTGTTGCCTGTGTTGTCCTGTCCGTGTGCACGTGTCGGCAGCGTGGGGGAGCAGCCCCCGAGGGCGGATGGTGACTCCGTGTGGCTGGTGGCCAAAAGCCTTTTTTTGGCCCGTTCCAGAAGGGACTGAGCAAAGATGGGGAGGCCAGCGTGGGGGAAATCCTGTCCTTCATTCCTCCCTTGGAGAGAGGTGCTGTGTCCAGGAGGGAGAAGGTTTTGCTGCCTCTGGACACTCTCCATCCCCTTGGGTTCCCGTTGGGTTTTGGTCAAGCCAGCCTGGGGTGCCGCAGCTTGCAGGGCTCGGTGCCTCCATGGAGGGCAAAATGGGGGCAGTAGCCCCAGTCGGTGACTTGGGAGATTCAGTTTGGATTTTTGGGGGAAAATAAAATCATCCTCAAGGGAACTGGGCAGCTCCTGCCCTGGTCTCTGCATCCCTGGTGCCTCCAGGCTCAGGAGGGCAGAGCCCAGGTGCCCCCACCTGTCTCTGGCACCAATTTTACGGGTGGGAGCTAGGTTGGGGACATCCAGGGGACCCTCTCTTAGACCCCCCAGGCTCACGCTTTTGCAGCCGTGTTTTAACCCTTCTCCCTGTCCTCCCACCTCCTGGCGCAGCGAGAAGGCCCTGCAGTCCAACCGCTTCGAGCTGAGCATCAAAACGGAGGCCACGCAGGGCCTGATCCTGTGGAGCGGGAAGGGGCTGGAGCGCTCTGACTACATCGCCCTCGCCATCGTCGACGGCTTCGTGCAGATGACCTACGACCTGGGCTCCAAGCCCGTCGTCCTACGCTCCACGGTCCCCGTCAACACCAGCCGCTGGGTTCACATCAAAGCCTCCAGGTGGGAAGGGTGGCAGGGCCACCGCGGGTGGCTCCGGGACGGGCCAGCGGTGACTTAGGGTCAAGAGCCTGCGTCACGGCTTTGGCCCCGCTCCCGGGGGTCCTCGGGGGTCACTGCTGTCCTGGGATAAGAATAGAGGAGAGGCATGTGGGCAATGGGGCGCGTGCTGCGACACGCCTGCCCGAAATTCTGGGCAGTGCCAACGGGACGGGCTCGGGGAGGCGCGGAGGGTTCGTGCCTTCTCTTTGGGTTGGCGGAGGATCCGGCACGCTGCTCGGCCCCGCGCTCGGGTGGCATGGGGAGTGGTGGCTGGCTGGCGTGGCTGGCGTGCCGGGGATTTCTGCCCCTGGGGAGTGGATTTCTGCCCCTCGGGGGGGGGATTTCTGCCCCTTGGGGGGGATTCAGGGGGGGATTTGGGGGTGTGTGGTATGGCCGGGGTGCACCAGAGCATTCAGTTGGGGTGCAGCAGCCCACGGAGATTTGCTCCAGGCTGCTGGTGGATCTTGCAGAAAGCCCACGGGTATTTTATTTTCTAGTGGTAATTTTTTTCCTCTGGGGTAGTTAATCTCTGTCTCTCCTTCCCTCCCCTCTGGAGCAGGGTGCAGAGAGAAGGTTCCCTGCAAGTCGGCAACGAAGCCCCCATCGCTGGCTCCTCTCCGCTCGGCGCCACGCAGCTGGACACGGACGGGGCCCTGTGGCTGGGTACGTGGGGGGCACGCAGGGGGAGCCCTCCTGGCTGGGGTTTGAGGCTCCCCAGCTTGTTCCAATGGGATCCCTGCCCCCCCGGGTGGCTTTGCCACGTTTGAATTTCCAGAAGCATCTCTTCTCCTGGTCTAAATTTGGAGCTTCAGGTCTAACGTGGCTTACAGAGCATCTGTACCCAAAAACGCAGTAGGCAGCATCCCAGATGCTATTCCCGGTGCTGAAACCAGCCTAGAAGTGACGGGGAAAGCAATTTTTTTCCATGAGAAGCTTTGGCTTGGCTTCCCCACGGGCTCTACCAGAAGGCTTTGTGTTTGATCAGCCTCAACGTGAAGTATTTTGGGGTGAACCTACCTAAAAACGCACGTTACCATTTTAAGCGTCTTTAGGAAACCTGCGCGTGTTGGGTGGAACTGGCATTCACCTGGTAACAATAATGATAATAATGATAAGGATAATGATAATAACGATGATGATGATAATAATAATATAGAATGTAATAATTCTGGCCGGTTTTTTGAGACTGGTTCCCAGGTGCGTGCTGCTGGCTGGGCAGGGTGCTGGGGCGCGGCGGCGTGCCCGCTTTCCTCGCACCCCCAGCTCTGCTTTCTCTCTCTCGCAGGGGGGATGGAGAAGCTCAGCGTGGCCCACAAGCTGCCCAAGGCTTACAGCACCGGCTTTGTTGGCTGTATACGGGACGTGGTTGTCGACCGCCAGGAACTGCATCTGGTGGAGGACGCTTTAAACAACCCCACGATATTACACTGCTCAGCCAAATAGACCCCCAGGGACCCTTCCTTCTCCTTCCCTCCCTCCTGCCTATTGCTGTAATTATTTTCTATTTTTGTAAACTTATTGCTTTTTATATTTTTGGGGGGGAGGGGAGGGAAAAGGGGGGGGAGGAAACACCTTTTTTTTTTTTTGGGTTATTTGTTCGGTTGCAGTCTCTCCAGGTCGGTCAGACTCTAAGCAAGCAGCAGCAACAAAGAACAAACCTTGAACCAAGTCTCCAAGAAGTGACAGAAGAACTTCCCCATTGCACCCGCATTGTAAATCTCATCCATACTTGAAGCTTCTTCTTTTTTATTTTTTTTTGCCCCTCCTTACTTGCGTTCTTGGGTCGTTGTTCACGCCGCGGAGGGGTAAAGGATGCTGGTGCTGGCAAGCCCTTGGTGGCTTGGCCGCTTGCCTTTCTCAGGCCTGGCCCCAAAGCCCCTTTTTGTGTGCTGGCTGAGCTGGGATGTGGCCGTCGGGTGGGGATGGCCCCGTTGCTCCGGGGCCTGGCTCTGGCGAGCCTTCTCCCAGCCCCGTGTTCGCCCCATCTCCCTCCTCCCCCCTTCCTCTCACTCTAATTTATGTGTGTAAGGATCTCAAGTGCTTTTCTCCTTTATGCTCTGTTCAAATCAGGGATGCCATGCACTGGAAGAGAGACCAAGGTCTGCTCTGAGCAGGCACGAAAGCATTGCTCTTTGGTTGTCTTATGACTGTGTGCTGGACTGAGAAGGGGCTGCGGGAGAAATCTGGGTTTCTCTGTTGGCTCTCCTCCTCCTCCTCTTCCTCTTGGACACGTGCAGAAGCAGCTGTGAAACCTCACTTCCACGCTTTGCCTTTATCCAGCCACGTCCTAACCTCCTGCTTGCCCTGGCTGCTCTTCCCAGAGCTGCCCTGTGCCAAACGCTGCCCTCCCGTGCGCCGCTGAGCGCTTGCAGCACCTCTCCGAGAGCTCCGCGCTCTCCCTGCACCACAAATGGGCTGCGAGGGGATGGGATCAGGTCCCTTTCCACTAAAAAAAAAAAAATCTCTCTCGGACCTGTCCTTCCCTGGCCCCCGTCCTTTTCGCATCTTGACCTGAAGCTTTGGCAACACCCGGTGCTACGTGGGCGCTTCCACGCCGCGACCGAAGCCCCTCTGGATGCCACAGCCCAGCAGCAGCAGCTCCGACGGAAACGGGCACGGCGAGCGGCTGGGCGGGAGAGGGTGGGAGGTTTTAAACTCTTGTCTTCCCCCATGAAAGACCTAAAAGTCCTAAAAGTGACTGCACGGCCAGCATGTGTGCTTGGGTGGATGGATGTTCTGAGTGCCTGTGAGCCTGCACACACGTGGGTGCAAACACCGGGTCTCCTCCGCACGGGAGGAAAGCAAAGGGATGGTGGATATGAAAGAAAAGACCCCCTGCTTTCAGGTTCCTTCTCCGTGGGAAGAAATTCCTGCTGCTGCCTCGCATCGGTGTCCCCTTGCCACCACGATGTCCCCATCCCTGGCATTGCTTTGTGCCCAGCCTCCTTCACGGAGCGCTCAGGATTAGCTGGAAGGACCCTGCCAGCTATTGCATGGCGCTGGGTGTCCTGGGGGTGATGGTTTTGCATTTTTCCCACAAATTCCCAGCTCACCTTCTGGTTTCCCTTCCCTCTCCGAGTGCTGTTTCCAAGCGCTGACCTTTGAGCCGTGAGAAGTCAAATCGCTTTTCTCAGGGCGAGCTCTGAACACGGACGTAATGAAGGGGAACAGCACGGCAGTGAACCACTCAGCCTGCTTTTTCTTTTTATTATTATTATTATTATTTTAATTTAAAGGCTGCCTGGGCTCCGTTTCAGAAGTCAGAACCATTCACCTGCAGGACACGTACAAAAGATGTGCCCAGCACCTCAACCAGCCCCGTTCTGCCGTTCCCTTTTCAGGGGGCAGGGTGATGCTTAGCGAGGCAGGGCTGCTGGTGGTCCTTGCCAGAGTTTCTTCTCTTCCCTCCTTCTTCCCATTTTTTTCCTCCATCGCCTCCACCATCAACCAAAATCCTCAATTTCCTCGATCAATTCCTCTTGAAGTTTTCCTGCCGCCTAAGAAAACAAAACCATAGCAGCACCTGCCCCCATCCCAGAGGAAACCTGGGTGAAATCTGCTTTAAGCTATTGTCATTCCCCTAAAATTGTGTTAAATGTTAGAGAAGGGGTGAGTTAGAGGGGATACCGTGCCCCTGGAGAGGAGAGGACACCCAAATTTGTGTATCTGTGTGTGCGTGTTTGTGGGAATCCCACAATTTAAGTGGCTGCTGTACATAGGCAGTGTGGGTGTATATAGACAGGCCAGGATGGGGGGGGGGGGGGAACATTTTGATCGGGATGTGCAGAAAGCCAGGGGCTGTCTGGGGGTGTCGGATGGGGTGGGAGGACTTGCGAGACCCTCGAGTGGTGTTTGGAGCACGGGGACTGAGCTGGAGATGCGACCGTGCCGGCTGGAGCTGGGGGCGCAGAGGGAGGGGGGCACGCACGGAGGAAGCTGCTGATTTTCCACAATGCCACTGAAATGAAGCCAGGGTCACTGCAAAAAAAAAAGAAAAAAAAGAAAAAAAAATCAAAAACAAAAAAGCCAACACAAACTCTGTCTGCTTTTGCTGGGGCTTGGAAATGCCTTAAAACAGGACGTCGCGTCCTCGTGGTCGAGCATCTTGAACCAAGGTCAGATTCAGCAGTGCTCCCTAGGGGCCATGCACTTAACTTGGGCTTTATTTTTAATAGCATTTATATCATGTATGTACATTAAAAAAAAAAAAAAAAAA
>NC_048913.1:3423597-3477605 GCF_011077185.1 Oxyura jamaicensis | reverse complement strand
TTTTTTTTTTTTTTTTTTTTTTTTTTTTTTTAATTTCGATGTCCACGTGGCTTCATTTATAGGGTAAATTAATGACCGTTGTGAACTGCTGTACGAATTCTGAAGGGCAATGCACAGTAGAGGAGCAGCATGATATAACCATTACTAACTTGTGTCTTTCGTCAATCACCATGAAATAAAGTTTGAGAACTATTAAAGATGTTTTTAAGGGGCCTGGTGCTTTTTTGTTCTTTTCCGTGCGCCCCGCTTGCTCCCTGTCCGTGCAGGTGCCTGCTGCGTTTTCTCCATCCTGTCTCTCTGTGGGTGCCACCCAGTGCTCGTAGCCGGAGATTTTGGGGCTTTATCCTCCTCTCACCATCTGATTTTACTCTGGATGTGTCCACCTGTCCGAATACACCCTAGCTTTCCCTTGCCATGCGTGCTTTTATTACCTCCTGGGCTGCAGTTCCAGCGGAGGTTTGGCACGGCGCCGTGCCCGCACGACCCAAGCGCTGCTCCCGCAGCCTGCCTCTCTCCACCAGCTTCCTCCCCCCGGGGTTTTGCCCTCTTCAAGCTGAGGAGCCCTGGAAAGGCAGCCGCCAGCGTATCTACATGCGAGCAGGATGTGGTTTGAGACGTCCCAGCACCCAGGTTCCTGCTCCCAACGGGTCTCGGCGGGGCCTCTCCACCCCCCGGCGCTTCGCCGCGCTGCAGGGCCGGGAGCTTCGAGGAGCTTCGGCCCGTCGAGGGCTCGTGCAAGGTGGTGGGACGTGGGTGTCCATCTGGGAGGCCGCTCATTTGGCACGGCGAGTCCTGGTACCCACCGACGACGCGCATTTGATCGCCGTCTGCGGCGGCTCCGCAGGAACCGGCTTGTCGGCTCCCGACGGCAAACAATGGGGCCAGTGTTGGCGCAGCCACGGGGCTTGCACAACTCACCACCGGGGCCGTGTTTCGCTCCAGATCAGCCTCCCGGTGCCGCGTCTTCTCGACAATGACCTTATTATGCTCCAGCAGGCACGGGCTTGCAAAGTCAGTGCCTCTTTCCCAGGCTGGCCGCCAGCTCGCTGCGGAGCGGGAGGAGAAAAAGCTGGCGTTGTCTCGGCCAGCATGAAAAGCTGCGCTCCGACAGCTGGATGTGTGGCTTCTTTTTTTTTTAACTACACGCTGGAAAAACCCTTTGTGAGGGGAAAGAGGAAGGAAAGAAGGGGAAGAGCCGCGCTGGGGGCACGCTTGGGCAGGCAGCAGGCGTGACTCAGGGGAATGGTGCGGCCGGGCTTGCTGGCAGCCCCGGGCAGCCTGCTCAGCACCCTCGGGAGCACGGCGTGTGCGTGGCAGGCCTGGCAGCCCGGGGCTGCGCTCCCTGGGGGCAAGGGGATTTCATGGTGAGAGGGCAGCTGGGGCTGGATGGTCCTGTCCATCCCCTGGGATGTTTTTCCCTGCTCTGCTGCAACACAGCCCGGGATGGCAGTTTCCCCCCCCCCCCCCCCCGTGCACCGGGTGCTGCCCATCCGCTAAAGCAGCACGAAAAACCGTCGCAGCGATGCACCTCCACATCTCCAGAGGGGGAAACGGGATCATTCGGGGAGAAAAGGGGCGGCAGTGTTTGCAGGCGGAGAGTTTGAACGGTGGACAGGAGGTCCCTGCGATGCGCGGGTGCCCAGCCGGCCCTGCGGATGAGCAAACAAGGGGTCAGCCCGTGCCTGCGCCGGGGTTCAGGAGGGAATTCCAAATGATTTTGAGCTGCACTGGGTGTTCTGGGTGACTGCCACAGCTGAAAAAGGATTTTTAGAAGCTGTCCTCCCCCAGCCCAGGTGCACGCTCTGTAATTTCAACACAACCATCTCCCAAGGAGCAGGTGCCCCCAGCGACCACCTGGCGGCCAGAAATGGGGCAGAAAACCCCTTTTTGGAGGGACGCAGAGAAGGGCAAGAGCCCGGCCGGCCCCAAAGCTTCTCCAAGCCAGACAGCGACCGAGACAGAGCCGGGGATGGAGCAGAGGGGTCACGCAGACAGAGCCGCAGTGTGGCTGCTCACAATGAGCTCTCAGTGCTGCGAAAGGAGCCCCTGGGTCAGACAGGGGGGGAAAAATGGGGAAGGGGAGGACAGGGCTCCTTGGTATCAGGGGCTCTGTTTGCCCCCTGTGCTCCTCGCTGCCCCGGGAGCCATCCGGAGGCACGCGGGGCAGGGATGCAGCCCGGCAGCCCGCTGCCAGCTCCCCGGGTATTCCCCGAATAGCCGCGGAATTCGCTGAGTCTTATTATAGTTAGAAATTGCTATTTTTGCCGCTACAGCCGGGCCGGGCCGGGGGGAGGGGGGGGGGGAGGTAGGTGGATGTGTGCTGTTTGTTTCTCCCTCTCGGACAGCTGGCTTGGTTTTCTCACCCAGCGTTCACGAAAGGTGCCAGGTTCAGGGCACGCGTTTGGGGGGAATTTCTGCCTTTTCCGTCGATTTGATGCGAGTTGGTTAAAAAGGGCTGAATTTACATTTCCGATGGCAAAACGAGCCCTGTTTGCACAAACCCTCCCATACACCCAGCACCCCTGCCCCAACAGCAGCTTGGGGTCACCACCTCCACCCCCCCACACACACTTTTGGGACCCCTCCTGGGACCACCGGGACACCAAGGCAGCCCCCGAGCTGGGGATAACAGCGAACGGCGCCGGGGCTCGCCGGATGGTGCCCGGTGCCATTTTTGGGGTGGTTTCTCTTATTTTCTCGGGTTTGTATTAATTTTTTCAGCGGTTTTCAGAGCCAAAACCAGGCTGCGGGGAGGAGGCCGGAGGCCAGGGGTGGACTGGAGGCTGGCCGGGGAGGAGGCTGCGCCCCCCGACGGGACACCCCGGGGGTGCCCAAATTACCCCGGGGGTGCCCAAATTGCCCCCGAGGGGTGCCCAAACTACCCCGGGGGGGTGTCTCTCGGTTTGTCCCCCCCCTCTCCAGCCCGGTCGGGGGCGGGGCAGAGGGCGGGGATTCCCCCACGTCACAGGGAGGGGTTTCCCCGGAGCCCGGCCGCCCCGCCGGGGTGCGGCGGCGGCAGCAGCGCGGTGCGGAGCGGTGCGGAGCGGTGCCGAGCCATGACCTCCCGCAGGTAAGGGGCTGGGGGCTGCCTCCGCACCCCCCTCTGACACCCCCCCGCCCCGTGCCTCTCCGGCTTCCCACGGGTGGGTCCCCTCCGAGCGCGGCTCCCCACGGGTGGGAGCCCACGCGTGGGAGGGGTGCGGGCAAGAGAAATCTGGGGATGGGGTCGGAGGCGAAGCTGGGTCCCCTGCCCCAAAATCCTTCCCCCTCCTCTCACCTTTCTGCTTCCCCCAGCTCCGTGCCCGCTTTGCGGAAGAGCTCCGTGAGCCTGCCCCCAAGCATCTCGTGATGCTCTAGCTGCCCCTGTCCCCCCCCCAAAAAAAACCCACGGAGCGGGGGGTCCCCAGGGGGGCCCCAACTTGCTCGGAGCGGCTCTGTGGGGTGCGGGAGCAGGATGAGGCACTTTGGTGCCTCTGCCGTGGTGCTGGTGCCTCCCCAGCTTCTGTTTCATGGCTTCAGCGTCTTTCTCGTGGGGTGGCAGCTGGAGCCTGGGGGATGATTTGGGGACATCGTCCCTTCCCGGTCCTTCCTCCCCCGTGATGGCTCCAGGAGGGGAAGGCAGCTACCTGGTGGTGTCCCCAGAGCAGGTTTGGGGTTCGGGAGCTGGCGGGTGGGTGCTTCAGGCTGAGAAACGGGATTACTTACCAGGCAGAGGGCTCCTTTGGTGCTGGTACACGATGGGACATGGGGCATGAGCCCTGTGGAGCACACGGTACCTCCAGATCCTCCGCACGGGCATTCCTGCAATGCCACCATTGAGGGTTCGTGGGGTTTTGGGGTCTCTCTGCCATCCAGCGCTCGCTGTGTCCCCTGTACAACAGGTGCTGAGCGGTGTTTTGTGAGCATCAAAGCACCCAGAAGTTTAGGAAGGGGCCGGGCTCATCAATTTTTCCGCTATAAAAAACGCTGACGGGCGATGGAGTATAAAGTTGGGCTTGGGGCCCCTGGGTTTCATTCTGGTAGCGCTCTCCGTGCCCACAGGCAAGTCAATATTTGCCTGCGGTGCCTCTGCCCGGCTCACTCCACCCTCCAGGGCAGCAGGCTGCTGGAGACAGCGGGATGGACGTAAGGTGCCACCAGCTCAGCCCTTACAGGAGTCCCAAAAAACCTGGCACGTTAGTGGGGTCGGTGTGGAGAGGCTTTGTGCCGGGGAGCGGCCTTTTCTCCCAAATTGTAGGGTGCCCACCAGGTCGGGATGGCATCTACCTTCTGCCTGCGTCCTGGTGGAGCCCAGGAGCCCAGGTGCACCCGCTGAGCTCAGCACCTGCCCCAAACGTCCCCCTGGCTGTGCCCGCGAGGTCGGTGCTCTGGGGTGCTCAGCCGGGCTTTGGAGAGGGTCTGCTGGGAGCAGGAACGCTGGTGCTGAGTGCTGGGCACTGCTTCTCATCCCCCCTCCTTGCACAGGAGCGCATCCAGGGGGGGTCCTGGTGGAGGTGCAGTGACTCCCTAGCCGAAGGAACAGCTTTACCCCAGGGTGGTGCCCACGCGTGCCAAATCTTTTCAAGGAGGCCACGTGGAGGGAGAAACAAACCCATTTCTGGGTGCTCAGCTCATCTGGGAAGCTGTCCTGGCAGACGTGCCAAGGGCGGGGAGACGCTGCTCGCCCTCCCCGTGCCCCGTGCTGGTGAGCGCAGGGCCTGGCCGGGGAGGCAGTGATGAAATGTTGGGGCACGTGGGTGACACGAGGGAGAACCAAGCCCTGCTGCGGGGGGAACGAGCTTGTGCCGTCAGCCTAAACCACAGAGCTGTTGCAAACGCTGCTGCCAAGGCCTGGCTGCGTTGGTTCTCAAAGCCTGAGGAAAGGACAACCCTTTCTGTCCCCTTCCTGCCTTTGCTGGCATGATGTGCAGGGAGGTTTGGAGGTCAGGAGCCCCGCTGGGACCCCCGGCATCACCAGAGGTCCTGGTTCCCCTGGAGGAGCTGGGAGCCTGGGAATCGTGCCGTGACTGCCCGCAGCCCTCTGCGCTTGTGCTCGTGTCCTCCTGGGCACAATGAGAGGCTTTCGGTCATGACATGGAGATCCTGGTGGATAAACCTCACGTCTCCCCTGCTTGCAGACCCCCAGTGCCCCGCTGCTTTCCCCGGAAAGGAGCTGCGTGCTGGCTGGGATGTGTGCATGGTGGGACCACAGCTGCCTTGCTGCCCTGGCCTTCAGGGCAGGTTTTTTCTTCCCAGCCAGGTTCCCTGGGACGCCGTGGCATCTGCACAGCGGTGTTACAGCACGTCACAGGTCGTTCTGACATCTCAGGATGCTCGTAGCTATTAACGAAGCAGGGCTGGCAGGCCAGGGTTGGCCACGATGCTGTCCTGTGCGCATCCTCCAGGGTGGTGCGGTGCGGTCCCCGTGCTCCTGGTGGCCGCCTTTCTGAGCATCCGAGGCTCCGAACGCGCTCGGCTGTGCCCCGAAACCTTTCTTGCTGCCCAGCCTCGGTGATCTGCCGCAGCAGCAGGAAACACAGCGCCGTCCCCTCCAGGCTGCCTCTCCCCGGGCAGTGGGAAAACACGAGCTTCCTGCGCCGCATCCCAACGGAAACATTGGCCTGGAGGCTCGCAGGAGCTGCTTGCTTTGGCATCTTGGGCATGGAGGGGGGGAGGCGGTGATTTCTGGTGCGGGGAGAGAAAACAGGTCGGGGTTTTGGCATTTGGGGTATCCATTAGCAGCGCATCGTGGGCAGAGTTTGGGGCTGTGGTGGCTGGGACCAGGTGATTGAGGATCCCTGGAGAGGGAGAATCAAAGCGGGTGACTCGATGGGTCACCTCGGATGTGTCCCCTCGTAGTTTTCCTTGCGAGCCACCCGTCTGCATCCCACCGGGCTGTGCCAGCGGCAGGATCCCCCTGCAGCCCCAAGATGCTTCAGCTGAGCCCAGGGGCATAAATGTGTACGAAGCCTGCCTGGACGGGAAGGTGAGGGGTGGGAGATGCTGGGCTAGCAGAAGCAGCAGCCGTGCTTTTTCTTTTTCCCCGGGCTTTGCTGTGGTAAATGAGGATGGGAGCGCTGGCAGCCACTCGAGTTGCATTTCAGCTCTCGGTCCACTCTTTATTTCCAGATAGGGCGAGTGCATTACTGCAGGTCACGAAATGCATAAATACGCCACTTCTGCCCTTCTCCAGGGAGGGAGTGAGAACGGTTAATGGCCCAGCTCGGAGCAGGAAAGCTAACCTTGCCAAGGAGAGGGGTTTGGATCAGGCCCTCGGTGATTTTTCCAGTATCCTATGGTTTCCCCCAAGGCAGCGAGCTGCTCTTGTTATGGTCCCAAGACAAATGAAGCGGTCTCAGCCCTGGAACACAGTTCTGGGATGCAGCTGTATCTCTTTTGAGGGCTGCCAAGCAGAATTCCTCGCCGTCTGCAGCGGCAGTTGAAGGCAAAGGCGCACCGGAGGGGAAGCCAGCCTCCCCGCGCCGTGCGCAGGGTGAGTTTCCTTTGTGGCTGGGTGGTGCCGGAGCTGCTCGCCGCTTCTTCCAGCAGGGTTGGCTTTATTCGGGTTTCTAGGAGATGGTTCTTCTCGGGAACTGAATGAATCAGAGCTCTGCAGAGCCGCGAGGGATCCCAGGTGTGCAGCGTGGGTCTGCGGAAAGGGAACCGCTCGGTGCCGCTGGCACTGCCGGGACCAGCTGGAGATGCTCCTCGATGTGCAAAACCCACGGAAAACCCATCTGAAAAGCACCAGGGCTGGCCAAAGGGCTCCTCCATCTCTGGTGCCGATCACCTTTGCCTCCCCGTGAGCAAGCCACCAGCCCAGCCCCTCTTCGAGAGGGTCCCATGGGTGCAGAGTTCGCAGCCGAGGTGCTCCTGCCCCCAGCTGGGTCATCGGTGTGGGACCCATCCCCTGCTCACCCCCTGCCTCCAGGGTGCCTTTGCGGGGCTCGCCCTCCTGCCTGTGTGCTGTAGTTGCCCTTCGACTCCCAAAGGGCTTGCTAAAATAGCTGATTTCCCCAAAAATCTGACTTCCCAAATTTGGCTTCCCTCCCCACCCTGGGGGCTAACAGAGCCAAAACCTATTTACAGTCCCCAAATAGCCCCAAACCCTCTGGGGTGCCTGTGGGGAGAAGCGCCCTTACGGCTGCCGTTCTTTAAGCATCACTTTCATCCTTTTATTTTATTTTCCCCTGCAGTAGGAATTGCTTTATTCTGTTGTTTTTTCGCTGCCGTGACCGAAGGCGGAGGCTCGGGCAGGGCTGCACTTGCTGCCCTGCGGGATGCGCGCTGGGGAGGGATGGAAAGTGGCTCCCGCAGCCCCGCGCTGTTCCAGGAAACGTGCGTAGGACGGGGCTTAATCAGATTACGGGGCTGCTGTGTTTGCAGGCTTCCTGCGTGAGTCTGAAGGGAAGAAGGAAATTCTTTGCATTAAACCGAGCTGGAAATCGGGAACCGTGCGTTTCCTGTACATGCAATTTTTTATTTTTTTTATTTTTTATTTTGTTTTAATCCTTTTTGTGCCAACAGCTCACGCTGCTGCTTGTAGCAGTAGTGCTCTGCAAAGGCCTCTGCCTGCTCGTGGTGGCCGAGGGGGACGTTTGGAGGAGGTGTGAGCTTTGGGGTCTCCTCCTGGCCTTTCGGAGCTGCTGCTGTCCTGCAGCAGGAGCTGTCACAGGTGTCCCGCGCAGCCCCCACGTGCAAAGGGCACTCCTGGGGTCCAGCTGCAGGAGCAGCAACCCCTGGGGGGGGGGGGCACGAGTGTCAGGCTCTGGTCGCAGGGGATTTCCTGCGTCCACTCCCCGACGTTTGGGTAAGCTGTGGATGAGTCTCGTCTCCTGCTACATCGCCTTTGAAATGCCCTCGTGGTTGTTTGTATGGGATGGGGCTCGGTGTGTCCGTGCTGCAGCCCAGCCCTGCTGCTCCGTCCGTCTGTCTGTCCCTGCAGGACAGGCTGTGGGGCTCCGGGGGGCTGTGTCCATGGGGCTCTGTTCCTCCTTGTCCCTGCGGGCAGCGAGCGGGGCCCCTGAGAAGTGCCAGTCCCCCGGTCCATCCGTGGCCACAGCAGGAGCGTGCGTGCCCAGGGCGAATCACAGCAGCTCCCCGTGCAGGAGCTTGGGGCTGGGACAGCCTCAGGGTGAGAAAAAATTGCATTTATCTCACTCGTTGCAGCGATGGGAGGGGGAAAGGGTGAGCTGAGCTTGCTCGCAGGGCTGGGGCTCGCTTCGACTGCCCCGATTGTGTTATCAGGTGAGGAGCCGGCCTCTCTGCAAGCATCTGCTGGAGGCTTTCTGTGCTCAGTGCTGGGGTGGTGCCCAGCCCCTGCTCGCTCTGCACGGTGGCTCTTATCGTCCCGAGGAAGAAGCAGGCTGGTCTGTGGGCTGCTTGGCGGCCTGGGAGAAAAGGCACCAAGGTGAGCAGCGGGGAGAGGTGTCCCCCTTGGTGTGCGCCTCCATCTGTGCGGTCCCTCTCCCGTGCAGAGAGGGGTTTGCACAGCTTCCCAGCATCTCTGGAGCTAAGCAGGCATGGTTGTGGCTTCCCCCTGAGCTCCAGGCTCCTTCGTGCCTCCCTTTGTGTTGTCTGGGGGAGAAGATATCGGTGCTGCTGGTGCGGGAGGGCCCTTCGTGCAACCCAATCCGTTCCTCGTTCCTATCGGGCTCGCCCAGATCCTGCCTGTGACCTTGGGGTGTAAGGTCTGGAAATTGCTTACGTTCCCGGTGTACAGTCATTACACAGCTAGCACAGCGCTGTGACTCCGTTTAGCAGCCCACCCACCTCCCGAGGCTGCTCCAGCAGTTTTTTTTTTCCACTTAAATAAATTTCAACCTTGCCATAGCCCCCAGAGCCCCTCCTGGTCCTGGCCCCGCTGCCCACGGGGTCCCCTTTGGTGCCCGACCCGGGAGTCTGGCCACGAGCTGCACTTCGCATCTGCGGTGCCAAAGCAAACGTGGCTCTTTTTTTTTTGGTCTTTTTTCCTTCCTATCTCCAAAACAATGTGCTTGGAAGTTCCCTTTTCGGTCGGGCTGAGGTTCCAGTTGGCTTTCAAGGGAACTGCCGTGCCCCGGATGCTTTAACCCAGCGCGCCGGGGTGGCGGTTCCCTTCCCCTCCAGGGGCACACGGCTTCGGTCCCCTGTCCCCTCCTACGTCCTTCCAGCTCTCCTCCTCATCCTCACTGGTGGGGAAGGCTGTGAGCGGGCAGGGATGGAGGAGCTGGGGCTCTTTTGGCACCCAGGTGGAGGAGCTGGGTGCTGTGGGTGCTAAGAGGTGGTGGCTGGGCAGAGGAAGCGTTGGAATAGATGTGCCTTAATAAAAAGTGTTTGCTTTGTTATGGACATGGGGAAGAAGATGGGAACGTGCAGCTCCCCTCTGCTCCGACAAGCTTTCAAGTATTTTAAAAAGTATTTATTTTACAAAGGGGATGGATTTTAGCAGGGGAAGCGTCAGGAGGAGTGCGCGTGGTGACACGAGGTGCTGGGCAGTGCCACCTCCGCCAGCTGCCACCTCTGAGGGACTCGTGGCCCTGCAACCACGGCCCTGTGGCCTCCTCCAGCTCGTTTTTTTTGTGTCCCCGCCTGAGCTGTCACACCGGGCGCATGTGACAAAGGGAAGCGGGGACAGCTGGGGCAGCCTGGGGGAGCTGCGGGCGCTTGGCACAGGCAGGGGACAGCCCTTCCCTCGGGACGTGCCGCCTGGCCGCGGGGGTGTCAGGAGGGTGGAACGCCCGACAGCGCAAGATTTGGTTTCACAACAACCGAAAATCCCCCTTCACGCCCTCGAGCAGCATCTCTTCCATGTAAGGGAGATGCCGGGGCTATCTTTGGCCTTGATTTTTTTTATTATTATTATTACAAATTTTATTTTTGTCTTTATTCCTCTCCCCCCCCCACCTCCTTCCTCCCACCCTCCTGAAATATTTCCATCAGTCTCCTCTCTAAGAAGTGTAACAAGCCCTGCCACTGATTAAATTCTAAATATAGCCCTGGTATTTTTTTTTTTCTCCCTCCGATTCTTCGTGATGTATCTAGGTAAAAAATAGCCTTGGCGACTCTTCAAAGGGGACGCGGGCCTGTTACGGGCTATATTTTTGTCTTGTCACCCTGCCCGGCTCCAAAATAGCCCCCCTCGGTTTTAATTAGCTCGCCGGGTTATATAATCCTGCAAGCTGAGGATTTCTGGGCTCAGCAGGCCCACACGTGATGCCCTGGGCTCCGGCAGCTGGGGGCAGGCAGGGCGGTGGGGACGGCGCCGCGGGACCCTCCCGGTGCCACCTGGGGCAGCCACTGTGCCATAGGTCACCCCGTCCCTGTCCCCCTAGGCTCTGCTCTTCCCTGTTTTTTTCCTTCCTTATTGCCTTTTTCTCTTTGTTTTGTTCTGTCTGGGGAGTGAGGGGGGAAGGGGCCTGGGGAACCGAACCCCCCCCCCAGTTCCTCGTCCGGCTGCGTTGCCTTGGGGCTGGTTTTGGTTTTCTTCTGCTCAGGGTGTTTCTGCCCTTGGCAGCATCCTGGCAGTAAGTCTCTTTGCTCCTGGTGGAATGGAGGACGTTTGTCTTCCCATAGCCCAGGCCTGAGGGATTTAGCTTAGGAAAGCATCCTGATTCCATCGTCTGCCAGGGGAGGTGGCTCCGGCTGGTGCCGCCGGGCTCTGCGCTGTGCCCAGCCTCTGGCCCGGCCACTGCGGCTTTGCTCGGTCTCAAAATCCACGTGCTTTGAAGATGGCCATGCTTGGGCTTTGTGTGAGGAACCCCGAATGCATCCAGGTTCACAACAACCCCCCTGATCCCGCGTGGGGCGATCCAGTGGCCGCCAGCTCCTCGGAGGAGAGGGCTCGCCCAGCTCCTGCCTGGTGCAGCGTGGCTCAACCCGAGCCTCCCTTCACCCACCCCACGAGCAGGTCACACAAGGGAGCAAAGCTTTTAAAAGCTTTGCAGCCACCAGATGGAGCAAAGGAACTTAAAACAGCCCCGGCTGAGGTTTTGGCCGGGGTCTGCCACTGGGCAGGGAGGTGTCCCCAGCGCCACGCGGGCACTGGTGGCACCCAGCGCCTCGCCGGGCTCTGTGCTGGTTCCTCCCCTCCAAACCCCTCCTGGGAAGCAGGCTTGGGATGAGCCTGGCGGAAGGGCAGGATTTTGGAGCTGCGTGGGTGTTGCAAGCCCGTTCCCTGCCCGCCGGCCCTGCGGATGGCAGCTCCTTGTGCCCTGGTGTGTTTTATAGCAGGGCTTTGTGCAGCCCGGGCGAGGGGAGCTGTGCTGCAGCAGCGCTGCCAGCTCACACCAACCCACCTCCTGCCGTCACCCGCGGCTCGGACTGGGGTTTCGGTCCTGTTCTTGTGGGGGCTGGCGTCAGAAGTCAGTGCTTTAGTGCTGCTGCAGCAGCGGAAACTTTGGGTGCTGTCGTTTCGATGTTCAAAGCGGGTAGGAACTGGCGTGCTTCAAGGAGGGCAGTTAGGGAGGGAGGCAGGGTTTTGGAGGGGTCGGTTAGATTTTGGTGTCCCTGCTGATCTCCGGAAGGGGGACGCAGTGGGTCTGGGATTTGAACTGGCTGGATTTGGATGCCAGGTTGGTTGAGGACAGGGGAAAGAGCCCCTCTGGTGCTCTATCTAACCACGTTTGGACAAGACCTACTGTGGAAAAGGACTTCCATGGAGGGCTGACACAGCATAATGTAATTTCCCCCCCCTTTTTCACAGCTTTTATCTCCAGCATCTCTGATTCCTGCCCATCAGGGGGGCGGTGTTGTGGAAGGAGGGAAATGCCGTGTTATAAAGCACCGGGTGGCCTGGGGGCACAGGGGAAGGTCCTGACCTAGGTGTCACGATGCCCTGGGCTGTAAGGTCGTGCTCTCCACCTCCTGCCGAGCCCAGCTGGGTGCTTTGGGTGCAATCCCACCCAGCTGGGTGCCATCCCAGCCCTGCCTGGCATTTCCTCCCCGCCACCACCACCGGGGCTGGGCTGGAGCGCTGCGGTTGGGGCTGTTGTCATCTCCATCTCCTCCGTGCCCCGGCTGCTCTGCTGGCACATTAAGGGCTAGCCACAAAGCAGCCCTAATTGTGCTGAGTGGCTGGGGGATAATGGGCTGAACGCTCAGGCAGGGGCAGGCACGCTCCAGGCCATTTAATGCCTCCATGGAGGTGTATTTGGTCATTTGCCAGCCCCCAGGACAGCCGAGGTCTCGTTTCTCCTGCCTTAGGAAGCTGGTGATGGAAGGATGCTGAGGAGGTGTGCAGGGGGAGGGTTTTGTCCTGCCATGCAGTTCGTGGGGCTGTCGTGTTCCCAGGTTTTCTGGGACTGGGCTTGTGGTTCTCACCCTGCAGGACTGAGAACACAAATCCTTGTGCCCAGAGCTGGCCCGAGACAAGGTGCGAGTGTCCCACTTAAATCATCTCAGCTAATAAAAGGCACCACTTCTCCCTTTAAAAACTCGCCGTCTCCTTAAGTTACACCCAGGACTGGCCGTGTTGGGGTGCTCGGGCTGTATCTGGGGGTACACACGGGAATAGGAGGTGCCTGTTTCTCTCCAGGACTAAACACAGGACTCCAGCTCGGGTGCCTCGGGGTCTTGTGAATCCCACCTCGGATGGCAGAGGAACCCGGTCAGGGATGGCTTCTTAAGCTTAAATTAGAAATCCCCCAAATCAAAAGATGCCTGGGGACATCCGAATGTCCTGAGACCTTTGTTCCTCCTGAGGGTGCTTGGCAGCTCTGTCCCTGGCAGGATCAGCCCCCGTCTGCGAGTCGTGTGGAGCCGCTCGGTGCCAGGGCAGGAATCCCTCCTGGAGGAGGAAGATGTAACGGGGAGTGTTGTCCACATACAGGAGCACCAGGGGATGCGACCTTGCCCACTAACCTCCCTTTTTGCTCTCTGTTCCTGCCGTTCGGGCTGCCCCCGAGCCGACACACCCCAGGCACGCGGTGCTTGCCCTCCCGGTCCCCACCAAACACCCAGCTCACAGCTGCCGGGCTGGTGCCGATAAGAGGAGGAGATGACTTCCTTTTCTTCTCTCCTCCCCCTCTCCCGTCCAGAACAAGCTTTTTTTTTTTTTTTTGGGTAAATAACTCGCTGTCATTTCGCTCCACCACCTCGGCCAGCCCTGCTGGGGATGCTGGAGGCTGGCACGTCCTAACCAGGCTGTTCCCACCTCCTGTATCCTGCGACCCTTTCGAGCTCTCCTGTGCTTTCCCTGGACTAAGGGAATCTCTGCGGGCAGTCAGGAGCCTTGCCCAGTGATGGTGAGGTAGGATGTCTGCTCTGCGTGCTTCTGTTGCTGATGGAGGAGGTAGATCTGAGTGGGAGCAAGGCGACGGGACACGGCGTGGAGGTCATCTGCGGAGCTTAGGTCGCAGGAAAACTTCTGCTGGTGCAATGTGAAGATGTGAGCTACTGACAAAAGCGTGGGCACGGTGATTAACAATGCTCGTTAGCTGGCAAGGTCTCTGCAGACGTGTAAGATTCTCCAGTGGAAATTACCCCTCGTCACTCGGGTGCTGGTGGCTTTCTCCTCGTGCTGGCTCCAGCGCCGTGTGAGCAGGTTCATTAGCGTGATTACCCCGATTATTAACACGACTTGCTGATAAGGCTCGCGGTGCCGGCTGCAGCCCGGGAGAGGTTACCCCCGCAGTGAGCAGTGGGTTATTTATGGGTTGTTATTAGATCTGTATCTTGTATTACATCGTTAGCAAGGCTGCCTGAATGCTTGCTCGCTTATCTCTTGGTTTGCCTTGCCGTGCTTTTGGGTGCTGATGACTACCTTGCCTGCACGGGAGCACTGTCCTTCCAAGGGGCTGGGCACCTCCAGCTGAATTCTGTGGTTATAAAATGACCAAAATTTAGCAAGAAGGGCGGTTTGTGGAGCAGGGAGGGTTGTGCAGGGCATACGAGGCATGGAAGGCTCTGCTGGGGCAGGGGTGTGAACTGATCCCTTGGCTGGAGCATCCCGAGGCTTTCCTCTGGCCCCCTCGCCGCGCAGTCCTCTCCCACCTCGTACCGGTCACTGGTTTCTCAGCTTCTGCTCTCTGCTCTGGGTGTGTTCTGCTTCGCTGGGTCATAGCGAAGAGCTAAACAAACTCTTTCCTGCTCCGGGAGGAAGGCTGTCACTCAGACAGCAGCTGGGCTGGTTTCGTTGCCGGCTGGTGAGATAGAGATGTGTATTTTTAATGCCCCAACAGTCTGGCAGGTGGGCCTGCAATTTAATTTTAGCTCGCTTTGTGAGAACAAAAACATCTGCAATAGGCAGGCCAGTAAACTTCCATGAACGGGAGAAGCTCAAACAATATTTCTCCTCCTGTCAGACCCTTTTGACCAGTGCCTGGCTGAGGTTAAAGCAGAGCACGTTTTTATGGTGGTCCTAACGCTGAGCCTGATTCCAATACAGCTTGAACCCCAAATTACTTTCAGTTTGGGCAGCTAATTCAGAAAATGTGGAAGCTGCAGCTGAAAAGAATCACCTCCCACACCTCTGGGGCTGGTGCATCCAAAGCAGCTCGAGGGACGCAGCTACACCTTTTTTAATTAAGGGAGCCTGGGTGTAAATCCTCTGGGCGCCTTGGAGGAGCCCCAGCTCGCGGGTTGCTGCGGGTGCAGGTGGGTACAGCTGGGTGTGGAGGTGCACAGCGGCCAGACAGAGCTGGATCTGCCTCTCCCATCCCGTGGAAATGGAGAAGAGGCACAGTTTGTACCTTTTTCCACCAGCGGTTTCGGTCTCGTGTCGCCATCCCTCTCCTCTCGCAGCACGTGCCGAGCCCGGGGCGTGGAAATCTGTGCGGTACCTGGCCCGAGGGCATCAGCTGGCAAAGCTTTATGTCAGCAGGAATCAAATGCCCGGCGGATTTCAAACCAGCAGCCTTTCCCCGCCACAGAAAGCCTCCAAACCTTCGGGATGGCCTTTTCTGTTCAGCACCAGCCTGCTCGGGCTGATGCAGCCCTTGCTGGTAAGAGGCAGGGAAAGACCAAAGGGTTTGTCCCTCTGTGAGCAGAGGCAGGAGGGATGGAGCCAGCACACTTTTGGCCACGCACGGAGCTCAGCTGGGCTGCAGAGCTGGGCAGAGGGCAGGAGAAGGACCTGCCTGGCAGCAATGTGTTTTTGAGGAAGCAGCCTGCTGAATGTCCGTGTTATTCCTGAGGTGAGCAAATATTTGGACTCCGAAGGGGGAAATTAGCACCGTGCGTATCCTGTAAGGGATTTTTCTGCTTTCTTTAAAAACAAGCCCAAACTGTCTCAGCAAGAGACCGTGCCCTTGGGGCGTTAGGCCCTCATCCCGCAGCTCGATCAGCGGTGACTTGTGCCAGCTGGAGCTGGGGAGAGGAGGATTGTGCTGCCCAAAGCACCCGCTGGTGCCTGCTCTGTGCCAGAACAGCGGCTCCGTGGTGGGGGCAGCGCTAATGGGACCCCAGTGTCCTCCTGCAGAGCTGCCAGGTGGGTGGGCGCCAGCATCTGTGGTGCTCGGTCTGGGCTGGGGTCAGTTCTTCACTGCAGGTGACCTAGAGATGTGCAGTTTTATCTCCCCGGCTGTTTCAGACCTGCACGTTACCAGCTGTAAATTTCAGCCGTGGGCTGAGAGCCAAATCCTTTCTGGTCCAAGAGATCCCGAGGAGGAGGTGGCAAGGGGACAAATTGTAGGATTCATCCTTTACCACAGACCACCCTCCGAGGAGATGTGGGCAGGAGGCTTGCCCTGCAGCCTCTGCCCTGAGCCTCAATTACACAGGTCGAATAATTGGAGTTAATTTAAGGTTTGCATAAGGCCCGAGCACTAGGTGTGTGCTCGAGTCTTTGCGAGCTGTTGCGCTCGGGACCCGAGCTGCTGGACCAAATGTTTGCAGAACTTTGGACCGCGGGCGATGGCAGACACGGCCCTACCGCCTCTCGTTTCTTGTCCACGTGCACCAGGGCGCACAGCCCTCGTCTCCTGGGAGGAGATGACCCAGCGGGGCCAGGGCAGGTGCAGTGATGCTGCTGAAAGCCGCTCGCTGGAGCAGGACGAGGGGAAGACAGCAGGCAGGTGCCGTCTCTCTCACATCCTTTACGCAGCCGTGCAAGAGCACGTCGCAGCTCAGCGTATCGCGGCAGAGGAAGGCCAGCTCGTATGCTCCAGTGCCTTGCTGTTTGCTCCGGTCCTGCGGAGCAAACTGTCATCCTTGTCCGCAAAGATGTATTTTTGTGTCCCGGATCTTAGTTTTGCCAGTGGCTTCCTCTCCTTGCCGCCGGCAGGCCTTTATCTGCGGGGTGCAAGACGTGGTGGTGGACGAGGTTTTCCGTATCGGCGCTGTGGGGTGGGCTGCGAGGAAGCCTCGGAGATAGGCAGAGCCTTCAGACAGCCTGTCCTGGCGTGTGCTGGTGTGGCTGCAGGCAGCCTGGCTGCTTTTGGGCATGGTCCAGGCTGGCTTTGGGTATGGTCCAGCCTGCCTTGGGCTGCTGGAGCCAGCGATGCTCTGAAATTGGCCTCTCCTCCGAGCTGCCCCCCAAGCGAGTGGCTGAACAGACGTCAGAAATGGGGTGGTTTGTGGGCCAGAGACCCATGGCACAAAATCCTCCTTGCTGCTCCTCCACGGTCCTACTCTGGTGCTGTGGGGCAGCTGCAGGTGTCCGTGTCCATGGCTGGTTGGGATGAGGAGCATCCGTGTGCCACAGGAGCTTGCCATCAGCAGGAGGGTGCTGGTGGAGGTGTCTCAGCTCCGCCTGGCGAGTGCTGGCTTGGTCAGAGGGGAAAAATATCAATATGACTGTTTTTTCCCCTTGTTTTCTGTCCTCATAGCAAGGCTGGCATAGTGACTATCTAGCGAGAAGCATGAGAACGTGACCTTTTGTCTGTAAAGTTCACCCCGGCTTCTTCAGCATACAGGACAAAAATGCCGTGCCCTGCGCTGAGGACAGACGCGCTCACCAAGAAGGGATGGCCTGCGTTTGCAGGTTTTTTCACATTCTTCTGGAAATGGCTATTTCTGAGCCGATGACCTGGGTAATAGCCTTGGATTTCCCCTGAGAGCTGACAGGTGACCGTGGGATTGCATTCTGACTCTCCCCATCGCAGACCACAGCCCCTTAGAGGAGCCAGCTGGTGCTCGCAGACCTCCCGTTTCCCCAAGCAGGCGGTCAGGGATGGAGGCCATGGACATTGTCACTATGTCAGCCTGCAGGTTTGAAGTCTTTGCAGGTCCCTCGAACCGTGTACTGTCCTTCCAGCCCTAATGGCCCGGCTTGGAGGTGGTATTTAATAGGAGCATGCAGCGCTGGGTGATTTTCAGGCCATGCTACCTCTGGTCCATGCTACCACAGGGCCTCAGCCCACAGAGATGTTTAAGGCTGGACTGGCTGATTTTAGAGGTCTTCTCCAACCTAAATGATTTGATTTTATGTGCCAGGTCCTCTGGAGGCTGAGTTTGCAGCCGCATCCATCCCAGGCAGAGGAACTGATGCGCACCTTTGACGGGCTGCTAGTTACGGGACAGGATTTTGTCGTGGCGTTTGTCCTTGGGGGCATTTCTCTGCTCTGATGTCAGCCAGATGTAACAAGCTGCCTGGTTTCTTGGGCAAAACCATTGCTTTAGATGCCAAATTGCCTTGAAGCCCTTTGCTAAGAGACTGTTGCAGATCGTGAGCGTGTTGCTGCTAAGGAGGTGGGGTGGATGGATCGGATGGAGGAAGAATGGGACCGTGCGTAAAAAGAGGAAGATGTGCCAATGGCAAGCAGGGACTGGAATAATGTAGATAAAGGGGCTGAATCAGAGGGAGATGATGAGCGCAGACTCCTGCGTGTGTCACGGAGATGGGACAGATGTGAATTTTTATTAATTAACAGTGAATGCCAGCTGGGTCTCCGGAGCTGGTAAATCAACCCGTCTGCACCAGCTCGCTGCCAGGAGGGAGCCGCCTGCTGCTACACCTCTGCGAGGGCTGGGGGAGAGAGCCCGTGCCTGCTCTTGCTGCTGGGTCTGGGCTTTGCACGTGCACTCTCCTGCATCAGGACAACCAGGGGGCAGCTGTGGTCTGTGGCCAGGTGCCCTCCTGCAGGTACCCGGGACTGAAAGTGGATTAAATGACAAATTCATGAAGCTGGTCCCGTGGCAGGGTGCTGCTGCTCTCCAGCTAAACCCGGTTGCTTTGCCTGCAGGCCCTGTGCCCGACGCGCTGCCTTGCAGGTGACGTTCATGGCAAAGCTCTGAGGAGCTGCGTGTGAAACCGTTCCTGGCTGTGCCATTTGAGTTTCCAACCAAAATATGTTGAGTTTAAAACCCTCTGAGCGTGCCGTGGAGGAGCGCTGGGCGCGCTGCTGCAGCTCAGGTGTCAGTGGGGTGTCCTGGCCAGGGACGTGCCCTGCCCCGTGGGGTGTCCTGCAGCGGGGCTGGGGTGTTCTCAGGAGGGTCAAGCCCCATCCAGAGGCTGCTGAGTGCAACGGGGAAGCTGCTCGTGCCTTGATGTTGAGTCCTGACACAGCCACTGGCCGGAGAAGCCACCCAAAGGTTCTAGGAGGGGAAGGGTAGCCTGGCTGCTTGTCCTTCAGGACTGCTGAGACCAGCACCAGCGGCTTCCCCAGGGCTTCGATGCCCAGAACCAGGGCTCTGGGTTATTTCCCTGTTTCCCCTGCTGCTTTGGAGCAGGGCGAGACCTCCTCTGACCCGAGCCGTGTAATGAAGGTGGTTGGGCTAATTAGCATCCTCACGGTGCCAAGCTGGCCGTGCCCACCGCTGCCAGTCCCTCCTCTCCGACACGGTGTCTGCGTTGGTCTGCTGCTGTTTTCTCTGGGGAAGTCCCTCCGTGCACGCACTCTCACTAACCATATGCATTGAAATTGAATGGAAAGAAAAGAAAAAAATATTTAAGCCAGCCTTAAGTCTTTAAACATCGGGGTAATCCATGCTGCTTGGGGAGGCGTGCCAGAGCTGCTGCACAAACACACGGTGTGCTTTGAGCTGGTGCTGAGAACTTGGTTAGCACACAAGTTGGACTCCAATGAGCTAAAGGGATGTCAGGCATCTAGATTCCAGTGAAAAATGGTGAAAATTGAGTGTTACGCCCCCTCGGAGTAATTATTCTCACCTGAGCCTGGGATCCATTAGGAAATGCTCTGGAAAAGACAAGGGGAAGGCAGCAAGCAGCTTGCTGCTGCTGCGCCCCAGAGAACGCAAACGTTGCGCCTGCTTCGGAAACGGATGCACCGATTTGGAAACGCAACAAGGATTTTTGGGGTTGTTTTAAAGCTGTTTCCAGAAGTCTCGGGGGATTTCAGGAGTTGTGGCGGTGGTGTGGTTAGCTGTCACGGTGCTAATTGCTTTAGGAAAACGAAAATATTTACCTGTACGTGGAAGCGAGGGGATGTGTGCGGGGTGTATTTATTTAGCACGCTCCCCTGGGGCTCCGCTCGGCGTAACGAGGCTTCTGGTGGGGTTTGAATGGAACCAGCCCGGAGACAACAAAGGAGGCTGCTGCGGCGCTGCTGGCTTTGCGAGGTGCTTTGTATGCAGGCGTGCCCGCGGAGAGCAGCGTGCAATGAAGACGTGAACGCTGATAATTCCGTATGGAAACTCCAGGAAAACAGCAGCGTCGGTGCTGCACGCCTCGCTAAATGAAGCCGTAACAGAGCAGGATGAGTACGACCTCTCCCCAGCTAACGTGGAGCTGCTTATTTTCATCTCTTTAGGAAGGACTGTCATTTTTATTGATTTCATTTTTTTTTTTCCAGACATCTGGGATGTGCCACATCACCGTGCTGTAGGTTTTCGCCCATGGCCAATATTTTAGCATCTTGCTTGGTGACTCCTTGCAGGGGAGCCAGCGTCAGCATCACCCCGTGGTGCTGGAGCTGCTGCAGAATGAGTCCCTGTCTGTCAAGCAAGTATTGGGATGTCTGTATCTTGGCCAGAGGAAACTTTCAGCCCTGGTGGATCCAGAGGAAAGCCTGGGCAAAGTGACCATGAGCATCGCCTATGCGAGTGCAGCCTTGGCTTTGCTGCCTGTTTTACCCATCGGTCCCAAGCTCAAATCTCACTGCCTTGATGCTGGAAGTCAGCACTGCTGATGCCCTCGATGCTTTCAATTTTGTATGGATCCCAGGTGGTTTCTAGGTGGCCTGCTTCTCCTCTTGCGACCTGGGGGCTCTGTAAACCAAAGAGCTGCTGGCAGCATGAGGTCTGCTGGCCGTTTCTCACCCTACAAGCCTCCTTGTCCAGCTGGCGAAGGAGCAGCCCTGCTTGACCCCAGGTAATCCGTGAGCTCTTCAAATCCAGGCAAATTTCTTCTTCTCTTTGGAGAGCTGCAAGCTGTAGAGAGCAAACTGTGCTGTGCTGAGCCTCGCTGCTCCCGGAGGCAGCAGGGTCTGGGGCCAGCCTCTGTAGATCTCCCTTAAAAAAAGGAGTTATTGCTTGGTTCTCCAAGCCAGGAAAGTTCCTCACCCTCCACAGGGCTCCTGCAGGCACAGGACAGCGCCATTTGCTCAGCCCAGATGTTTGCACCTTTTAGAACCGTTCCAAGGATTAAAAACCTTGCAGAGAGTGCGTTACCTCTGTGCCTGTCTCAGCATCACTGCTGCTTAAACTGCGTGGTGAGAGCTCACGCTGCGCGTCCCCTTCGCGTTTGGCACTGAAGGGAACATCTCAGCTGCGCACAAACAGAAACTGACATCTCTTTCTACTCCCTTTAAGCAGAAAATCAGCGCTGGGATCCTTTAAGCAGCTCTGAAGTTTCCTTCCTAGCCGCTAAATAGCCAGCGGAGTCGCTGCCCTCAGTTACTCCAGCTCTTCCCAGCCCACCTCCCTGTTTCTCTGCCAGAAGAAGCATCGCTCCTTTATCCGCATCCTGCCCTGCCTTCTCCTGGGGGAATGTGGCCACCAGCAGCTGCTGGGGGGGCAACCTGGGGGCTTTGGTCCCCTTGTCCCCCTTTGCCATCCCCTTGGTTGGCCGGGTCCCCGTTGTGTTCAGCCACACGGCGCTAACCACACGCAGCGCGTGGGCGGCGTCTCTTGAGCCATGTTTGCTCTGATCCTCTCCAAGCCTAGCAAAGAATGTGTTTAGAATACAGGGATTCCCTGCAAGGCTTTTAAAAATGCCTAATTCTATACATTTCTGAGGGTCTAACAGCGTTGTTAAGTATCTGTTCCACTTTATCCCAAGGCAGGGGCAGCAGGATGCGCTTGCAGCAGAAAAAGCATGATGTACGTGGTCGGGAGGAAATGAGTAACACTGCATGGAACTCGTCAGTAATGAAAGAGAAATTATGGGGGGAATTTCGATGTGCAGGAAGGTTTCCTTCTCCAGAGCCTCTGCTGGAGCCCTGCTCCCACCCCGGGGACTGCTGTGCCCCTCACCTCACGTCCCACCAGTGACCAGCACCCCTGCGGCACCCGTACTCACACCAGGCTTTTCATGTGGGCTTTGCTAACATGCTCGTGGGTATCAGAGCTTGCTTTTGGCTTCTGAACATGCCGTGTGGCCGGGCAATTACTCAGCCCGGGCTGATGTCTGAGCTCCCACCACGCGCTGGCGATTCCCGTCCGAATCACAGCCCCCGGGCAGCCTGGGTGACATCCCTGCAGGCGGTCCTGGGCACCTAACACTGCGTGCAGGCCTGCTTTCTATCTTTATTTTAATACATTTTTTTATGTAGCTTCGGTTCCTGGCAGGCACTTGATATATCTGTATTTTTAATTCAAATTTTATTCTAGATGGCTTGGGGGATGGAAGGGAAACTCACTCCCCTGGAAGAAGGCAGCGCTGCCTGAAGTAGGCAGTGCGCATCTTGACCTGCAGCGGGAGGCATGAAAAGTTTTGAGGTCCCCGTTTTTATTTAAAGCGATTCTTTTGCCGTGACTCAGCTCCACAAAACAGCTCACAACCGAACGGCTGCCTGTACCCGGCTGCACGATAACGCCTGTCATTAGCTAACATTGACGTTAGTAATAAATCTTTTGCTCTCCTAGGCTGGGGATCTGGTTTGGATCCTCTTTGTTGGCTTTCCTTCCCAAGATGTCGCAGCTCTGCCTATATATTTAAGTGCAGGAGGTCGGTCTGGAAGCCCAGCGCTTGCTCTGTGCAGCTGGGGCTTGCAGGGGGGAGGCTGTCTGCAGGTTTTGGTGCCCCCCCTCCACAAGGGTTGGTGCTTGCTTCTCCCCTGCTGCGTTGGGACTTGGTTTTGCTTACCAACAAAAGTGCTTTAATTCAAAAAAATCACACACACAAAAAAAAAAAACAGCTATAAAGATGCTTTGTGCTGCGAGCACGGCTTGCTCCGGGTCAGGAGTGAAAGCAGCTGTGCTGCTGAGAGCACCTCGGGCTATCTGGTGGCACTTGTGACGTCCCTCCTAGGATGAGAGCAGAGAGCTCCTGAGCTCCTGGTGTGCAGCGAGTGCAGGACGTGGCAGCCACTGCCAGGCAAAGAGCCTCAAATCCTGTTTTAGCTGGTCTTGCTCTCGGTTTTTAATCCGCTGTTTACAGGAGCAGGGATGACAGCTGGGAATAGGTGTGCCAGAAGATGCTGGGAGGGGGAGAGGTGGATTTAAGTCATCTGTAGCTCAGAGCTGCGGCAGGGGTGAGGATTTGTAGTGGGACAAACCTCGTGGTTTTTGTTAATTTCCGCATAATCCAGGCAGAAAAGCCTCCAGGGTGAAAGCGATGGATTTCAGAGCTGGGATTCCCAAGCAGAGAGGACCCTGGGTTTGAAACCATCCATTTCCCCGGGTTTTCTTTCTTCTGCAGAGCCAGGGGAGAGGTACAAACCTATGTTTGCAGAGGGTTTTTGTCCCCGTTTTTTGTTCCTCCTCCTTTCCGTTTTGCTTTGGGATTTGGAAGCTGCCTGTCTGCCTTCTCCTGCTTGCGAGGGCTGCGGAGATTTTCTCCCCAGCTCATTGTTTGTGCTTCTTGCGAGCTAAATAACAAGCGGCCTGTGTGTGCTTGTATGCTTTGGTTCCTGTCCAAGCAGTGGGAGTGATTAAGAGAAAAGGCATTTAGGTTTCTGTTCGGTGGCACCAAGAGAACATCAAAGCCACCAGTCCCCCAGATCTGACCCCAGAGGTGATGGATAACCTTCCTCCCTCCCCAAACGCCCATCCTTCCATTCGGAGAGGCGGACACGAGGTCCTGGTGCCCTCGGCGGGATCCGTGAGCGACACGGGAATGGGGACGGTGCGTGTAGGTGTGCGCGGTTCCCGTGGTGGCAACCCTTGAGCACTGAGCACCCCTCCAGCACTCTGCTGTCACACCAACCGAGATATATTCAGCCCTAGTGCATGCTTGTGGCTGCCGGTATGTGCCTGCCAGGGCTCTCCTCCTACGGCTTTACCCACGATGTTGTCTTGGCTTTTTCCTGCCACGCTGCGCTGTTATTTTTGCCGTTCTGCATTGCCCTCAGCAACTCCGCCGTGTCCCCGAGCTCCATTAAGCTCCATTAGAGGCTCCGTTCCCGTGCCAGCAGCAGTTTTGCAGAGCAGTTAAGTGCCGGCCCTGTGCAGGGTGGGTTTATAAAAGGGTGTCACTGGTGATGTCGGGAACACGAGGCTCGGAAGCGCCGGGATCCCTGTTTGCCATCTGTTTGCGTGGCCCTTTCCGAACGGCGCCGCCTTCCTCCAGAGCTCAAGGATCTTTCATCAAAACTGTTTGGGTTGTGGTGTGAGGGAGGAAATCCCAAATTGTGGAGGAGACCGTGACATTTCTTGACCTTTTCTCTGTGTATCTCAGAGACAAACACACTCTAATGAGTGTGCTTGTGTTTGTAGATGCAGTCTTGGGGTGTATTTCCCAAGGCAGGCGCTTGGCAAGATGCTAGGCTGTGCATTTCCCTGCAGCAATCGAGATAAACTCACAAACCCGTTGTGGGGACGGCGTGTCAGCTGCTCCGAGCCCCGGGACAGCTGTATACAAGAAGCTAGCTTACTCACTATTTCCAGAGATGCTTCTCTTGAGAGCCACGTTTCACTTTGCTTGGAAAATTCGGCGTTGCGGTTTCGAGCCGCTGGGTTGAGAGGTGGTGCCGCAGACCTGTCCGCCTGTGCAGGAACTCGAACGGTCTCATCCTGCTCTCCGAAGGGGGCTCAGGATGACTGCAGCTTATTCTCTTGCAGCTGGTGCTGCCCAGAAGGGCTCGGAAAGCTCTGCTGCCGTAGCAGTGTCGGCTGGGGCTCATCTCTTCCTCTTTGCTCAGGAGAAATATCGCAGCGGCGCCACGCAGAAACGACTGCCGGTGCCTGAGCTAAAGTGGGAGAGAATTTCAGAGCTGAGTGGCTATCAGCCTTTGTGTGATTCGTGAGATTACTCAAAAGAGCCTGGCATTTAGAAAGTGGTTTTTCGGTGGTTTCTGAAAAATCGAGCCACGAAGCTGGTGCCACATGGGAAATCATTAACCCGCTATGCATATTTATCACGCATTAAAGCCTTGGGGAAACACCAGTTCTTATGATTCCATCAAGAGAACTTGGTCGAGGATGATAGCATCACAAGTGAGGTCAGTAGATGGTTTGATGGCGCTGAAAACACAAAGATTGCATTGCAGCAGCGTGCAGTATAATGAAACATCTTTTCCCTGCGGGTCAGCTGCCTCTTTCCTTTCCTAGGACATCCCATTACGTACGTACACTAACGCTTTCCAGCCCCATGCAAAAAGCCTCCTTCCCTGGGCTGCGCGCTGGTCCCGTGCAGAGAATTGTGCTTTTTTGGCCCAGCGGCTGCACGGTTTGGGTCATTTTTTTCCTCTGTGCTCATGGGAAAGGTGACCGTGTCGCCACAGCTTGAACTACGGCAATTTAGGGGTTGAGGAGCAGCTGCTTCATCTCGAGCTGAAGAAGGCAAAGCTGCCTCGGATGAGATGCTGCAACCAACTGGCTGGGTTTGCTCCAGCAATTAAACTCCCTCTTGCAGTGTCAGGACTCATCCCTGCCTCATGTTGCGGTCCAGAGCACGGCTTTCTGTCCTGATGGGGTCTCAGTGGAACCCCTTTCTTCTCCCCACCTAGGGCATCCCCTCTTTGTAAGAGGATTTTCGTGGGGAGACTGGAGGGCTGAGGCTGTGTTGTTGCTTGGGAGACTGAGAGGCTCAGTGCTCTCGATGATGGAGCTTTTTTTTTTTGCAGATCCTCTGCTGTAAAACACACCCAGCAGCCATTAAAGTAATGCCTCGAGTGCCCTCGGGGAGATGCAGGACTTTTCTCGGGGTCAGTCCATCTGCCAGCAAATTGATTTGAGGCTGAGTGGGAAGCAGCCAGATGGGATCAGACCCAGACCCAAAAAAGTCAAAACCATCTGGTGGCTTCCTATAGAGGGGTGCTGCAGAACGCTTGCAGGGCTCCTGCTCTGAGGAAGAGGAGGGCACAGCAAAGTCTCTCCCAGTGGATATCTGAGGTTTTCTGCACTGTGACACGAGTGGGGGACTGTTCTGGGGGGGCAGCTGCCACTGGGATCTGGTGGGTTGAGGGACGGTGCCAGCCCCGTGGGCAGGAGGATGGCATCTGCCCCAGGGGGCAGGCTGGGGCTGCCATTGCCCTGCCCCATATCTCATGTCACGTTGTCGCTTTGCAGGTGGTTTCACCCCAACATCAGCGGCATCGAGGCAGAGAAGCTGCTCCTGACCAGGGGCGTCCATGGCAGCTTTCTGGCTCGGCCCAGCAAGAGCAACCCTGGGGATTTCACCCTCTCCGTCAGGTAAGCAGCCGGCAGCAGATGAAGGTGGCAGGAAGGGGCTTCGGGAGCTTCCTGCGTGTAGGTATAGGGGGATACGCAGCTTAGAGGGGGTCTCTCCACGATGCCGGCTGTGGCATGTGCTTTTGGGGCCATCGGTGCCCGAGGAGGGAAGGTGACGCTTTAATTTCTGGGAAGAGCATCTTCAGTCCCAGCAGGAATGCATCGTCTCGCCCCATCTGCCTCTGGGGGAGAGCTGACTTCTGTATCCTCAGGGATCCCATGCAGACCCTCGTAAGGGAGTGGGACCATGCGGTGCGGTGTTCCCAGGGCTGTGCACCTCACCTTGGAAGTGCTCTGCTGTTCCGTGGGAGCAAGGCGCTTGCCAAAGGAGAGCAGCAGCTCTGCTGGTGGCCTTAGTTCAGGCGATGAGCAGGTAGAGCTGGCCGGGGAGGGGGACTGAAGGCAAAGAGCACCACTGACCCAGCAATTCCCCGAGACGAGAGGAGGAGGCTGTGGCCTGAACTCTTTCCATCCAGCTGGGGCCTCGCAGGGAAATAGCTCTGCAGAGGTTCCTCCAGGCACTTGTAGCTGGACCTCTCTTTTTTTCAGTGGCTTCTGTTTAATTTAAACAACCCTCATTTTGTTTAGCAAACTCCAGTGAGTTTATGCATCCTTCTGCCACGCTGTGTGCAGAGACTGTGCAAACGACAGAAGGGACAGAGCGTTTCTTTCCTTATTTCAGCCCCCTTGCAGTCATCTCTGGACTAGAACCTGCCCTGTCTGCTAAGTGCAATTATTTCCTAGATTGGTGCAAGTTTGCAGCCGCCTTATTTTTTCCACACTGCCTTTTGTTGTTGCTGTTGGGGGAACGCACCCAGCCACTTCTCTCCTCTCCGGCCATCGGGGTACGGAGCATCACAGCGGGAAGGACCCAGCCCAGCTATTGTGGTGCGCTGCCAGGGGTGGGATCCGACCCCGCTGGCTTGCCCCTGAGCTCGCAATCAGAGGCGGCTGAGAGCTAATGAGAGAGACAGGAAACTGCGTAATTAGTATGGGAAATAAACTCGGTCACAGAGAGCTGCCTCTAGCCAGCAGCGGCAGCGAGGGAATACGTGTGCAGCAGGGGGTTGGCTTCACGTGAGCTTTTCTCTTGTAATTTTATGAGTCAGGGTGGTGCCTGGCCATAAAGTGAGTCCTGACAGCGCCCGCTCAGCCGGGCGATGTGCAAGCAGACACAGGTTTTGCCTGTGCAGCAGTGTCGTGATGTGGGAAGATACCCGACCAGCGGCCTAATTACCCCGAATTAGCAGAGTAAATTGCTCTGCTGGGAGAGTCGTGCCCAGCCTGTGTTACTTTGCTGGTGCCTTCTGCCGGGGAGTCATGCTACGGCTTGGTGGAGTTTCTGTCCCTGAGCTCCATCCCATGACTCAGGCAAAGACCACGCACGTTGCTGCTGCTGTGGTTTGTCACCTTCCCCCTGTCCCAGCCCGCTGCCTCCCCCGGGGAGCCCCAGAGCAGTTTTATCGGTGCTTTTATCTCTTTACCCCTCGCTGCAGCAGGTTACTGGGGGGGCTGGACCACTTCCTATGGCTGGGTGAACCTTGTGTGGCAGTAAATATTTAATGACAGCATCATTTTGGTCGTAAAATCTGCAAAGTTAATGCCCTTGACTCACAAATAACACAGGGCTGAGCTGAGATGGGTGAGGAGGGCAGAGCAGCACGGCGTGCCCTAATGCCATGGCACTGAACCGTAGCAGCCCCAGCCCACTCGCGCCGTACCCCGGTGGAAAGTCTGACCAATTCTCACAGTTGTCAGTAAACCAAAGCCGTGACACATACCGTGTTTCCAGGAAGGCACGTGAAACGTGACACAAAGCGTAGAGGCATCGTGGATTGAAGACGAGGAAAGAATTTATTTTCATCGACTGCCTTTACCCACGAGTAAACCCCTCCCTGGCTCGTGCCATCTCTCTGTCCTGACGCTTGAGGCGAGGGTTGTCCCATAGTCCTGGTTAGGGAGAGTGACTTTGCTTATACTTCATCTGAGCATCTTGTCTCACTGAAATCACCCCAAAACGCGTGCATATGTATTGTAGCTCTAATTCCCAAAAGCATCTGTTAGAGTACACAGCAAGTAGGTTTATGAGCTCAGAAAGCTGGAGACCCCTTCCCTGTTACATTACACATATACGTATGGGACAATGTGGTGTTATTCTCACCTAGGATTGCATCTGGACAGGGATATATATATATTTTCTTTCCAAAAAATGAAAGGTTTACAAAGGAACAATACAAATACCTATGAAACGACACCTAAAACAGAAGTGTTGGTGGGTGAGAGTTCTTTTAGGAGAGCAAGCAAAACCTCTCCCTCTTCTCTCGCCCTCCTTCCAGCTTCTTCAAGGGTTTCTGAGAGCCAGTGAGGGGAAAGGCAGCTTAATTAGAGAGGACGTGGGCTGCAAAGAAAGCAGGCGCTGGAGTGTTGGCTGACCAGACCACCCACCAGCTGACCCGCGTGCTGGTGTGTATCCAGATACACATCCCCAAAGAGGAGCTAGGGAGTAACATTGCAGAAGTTATGAAGAGGTTTCCGTGAAGTTCTGTGTCTCATTCTCCTTCCTTTCTTTACCCCTTTGTACCCTGTCAGCCTTTTCCATTACAGCAGCTGGTGCTCCCAAGGCTTTGTTTTTTTCCTTGCAAACATGTGGAGCGCATCAATAGGGAGGGAAGTGCTCTGGCAGCTTGGGCTGGAGGTGGAGATGATGAAGAAGTCATTCTGAGTACGGCAGCAGTAATGAGCACTGTGCCTACATGCAAGCTGTCTTGTTTTGTTCTGTGCAGCCACTGCAGCACTGCTCTCTGGAGGTGTTTCGATGCTGCCTCAGCCCAGAAAATCAGAGAGCTCTGTATCCCCGCGTTGCTGGCTGGGGGGGATGCTCCTCATGGCAGGGGTTGGCTCCTGCAGAGGTTGCCAGCACCCCAACACTTTGTGCTTTCCCTTCAAGGCTCACAAAACCTGCGCTGAGTGAGGATGTGGGCAGCGATGCCAGGAAGGCCTCAGCTCCTGAGCCTGCATGGGGCTGGGCTCGAAGAAAAGGAAAAGGCATCCTGAAAGTTTGCCTGAATGGTGCTGGGCCTGTGGCCACAACAGAGACGAGGATGCCAGGATATTTAGGAACTACCTAGAGGAGACGCTGCTCACTTGGTCACTGGGTTGTGTATTATGGGAACAATTCCCATCCTCACTCATGGGATGCAGTGCAAAGTGCTTCTGGTAATGAAATCTTGTTAGAGCTGTGCTCTCCCAGAGCAGCTTCCCTATTAGCGCTTCCATTGAGTGTTCTGACATTTAAATGAACTGGGTTTTGTTCTTTTTTCCTTTTTTTTCTTTTTTCCAAAAGACATGTACAAACACACTATGGGTACAGGTTAAGACATGCAATCGAGGAAGATTTTTTGTCCTATTCAATATGTACTCCACAAAAAGGGCTAAATCAATACCACAGGCGTGTTGCATTGGTTGAGTCGCTCCCTGCAGACAATCCAGATGCAGCCCAGGAAGAAGGCAGGGTCTGGAGAAATGGAAGGAGGCTTGAAAGAGGGTCTGGAGAAATGGAAGGAGGCTTGAAAGAGGCTCTCTTCTAAAACACTTGTCCTTGTGCCTCATCCTAAGAGCACCTACCAACCCGATTAAGGCCCTGTAAGGCCGTGCAAATATAATGAGAGATAGGTCTGATTCTTTTTCCAAGGTAGGCCAGCCAGCAAAAGGAAGCTCTGGTCTTTGTATTACAGCTGCAAAAGAGGTGATGGATCCTGACTCGCTTTGAAAGTCCTTGCTCAGGAGGTACTCGACAGCACCAGATCATTGTGTCTTAGCCAAGTGCTTTCATCACAAGGCCTCTCTTCTCTTAAGAAGCATCTTTTCCTCTGACAGCTACATCGAGCCCTTGTCTTGGAGTGGCTTGAATTTATTTGGAAGCAGATAGTTCGGTTTGGTTGTTTTTTTGGGTTGCTTTTTTCATCTTGTCAGAGGGGTCATACGTGTGTGCTGTGGAGTTCTAGGTTTTCTGTCTGACGCAGGCAGGAAAAGCACATGACTGAAAAAGACTCCTTGGGATGCAGAGAAATGTATTTCTGACATTTGAGGTGGTTCTGCCTTCAGTGACAGAAAAGGGTCTGTTTGGTAGGGTTGTGGGTTTTTTTTGTTTGTTTGGTTGTGGTTTTTTTTGCAAGTCCTTTCCTTACTGACTGTCCTTTATTGTAAAGAAGAGCGGACTGCATCTGCACTGGTGGTCAGTGCAGTGTGGACTGCACTGTCCACAATGTTAGACTCCGATTCACAAGTTGGAATATTTTGGATCAGGAAACTCCTGGATATCTAGGGAGGAGTTGTGCTGTTTGTGAAAAGCTGGTCTTATTTGCACTGTGACAGGAATAACCACTCCACTGCTCATTGTAAACTAAAGGCAGCAATTCAACAAATGTTCTCATTTTGTATTTAAATTGCGCATTGGATGGGTTTGGGAAACAGTTTTCATTTTAGAGCTCATAGCGTTGAGTGGCAGTGAATTATTTTTTATCCAAATTATCCTGCATGTGGTGCCAACTCGCTCCTGAATACTAACAGGCACTTGAGTTCCTGCATTGAAGATGGCATAGGCTAGAGCTGGGGCAGAATTGGCACGTTTCTTGTGCTGAGGACCAGCCAGAGGGGTGAAGCAAGGCTGAAGTAAGGTGCTGAAGCAAGGATGGTCATCCTGTGTGCAGTGTGGGACTGGCAGGGGAGTCTCAGCTTCTCGTTTTTCTTCTACTTGCTGGGAGATTGTGCATGAACTCCTCTCTTTTTCTCTCTGGGTCACAGATTACCTGTTGCATAGCAAGGGTGAAGATGCAACTGCTCTGTTCCCTGCTTCTCTAGCACTAACACAGCTCTCTGCTGTAAACTTGGAGAGGATGGTAATCCACTCTGATAGCACACAGAAGCTTTGCTGGGGACAAAGGAAGCTCTTGCTTGCCTCTGAAGCTACCCAAGACGCTGATGTCTGTGACCAAACAGTGCTGCATCCTTGTACAAAGCTGTTTGGAGCAGCCAAGCCCTCCGGCACAAGGCAGCCGGGTGCTCGGGTATCTTTTTGTGCTTTCTTTCACCATTCAGCGCGCTGAGGGCATAGCATCATGGATGCTGCTGGTGTGGAGCCCAGTGCTGCCCCATTTGGCGCTGCAGAGGTGACGCGAGGTCTACGAGAAGAAAAGGAGGGAGAGGGGAATCGATGAATGCCCTTTGTGCTTAGCCTGACCTTGGGGGCTCATGGGATGAATGACCCTGATTATTTCCCTGCTTTTCATCCCCCAAGTGCTCGAAGGCCGTGGGGGTGGCTGTGTGAACCGAGCCTTTGTCGGTCTGCAATGGGGCTGGGACGCGGGGAACTGTGGAGCCTGTGGCCAAGAGGCACAAACACAGCTTCGTCCAGGCCCTGCTGCTGGCCGAAGCCATGTGCCAGCTCCTCCTGCGGCCTCTGAATTTCACTGCCAGTTCTCGTTTCCATCTGGTGAGTTCTGTCGTGCCCTAGATGCAAACGCTGCCAAGCCTTGGAGGCTGCGACGATGCGGCGGCTGGAAGTGAGGCGGTGGGCCGAGCTCAGGGCCGAGCTCAGCAGATGGGCCAGGACGAGATAACCATGTCTCACACAGTGCTTCCTGTCCTGCATATGGCTCGGGCCTGTCTCCAAAGCCTTGCCACCAGGGGTAGAGTGCCTATTTGAGGCCCAGATGCCGATTTTTCACAGCTCAGGCCCCGTTTGTCAGCCCCTGGCTGGTTTTGCCCCGTGGCCGCTGCGGGGTGATGGTAGCGCTGTGGATGCGGTCTGTGTTCACACTCAGTTGGTCATTTCCCCTGCGTTGGTGCTAATTGGAAATCACCTCAATGCCCAACCTGAGCCAAACGAAGCATCCAAGAAGAGCTGCCCGAGCACAAAGTGCAATTAGGGGTTGCACGCTGACGAGGTCCTCTCTAGCAGCTGGGATGGAGCGCATGGGGTTGGGGCCATCTGTCAGGGCAGCATTTTGGGAAGGACCTGATGACACTGTGCCTCGAACGTGGCTTGGGGTGCTGCTGGCTCAAGGCCATGTCTCTGCAAAAGGCAGGCCCAGAGGATGGTACGTGGGGCTGCCAGTGCTTCCATGGGCTCTGGGAGGCTCGGCACGCAGAGACCCCATTGCCCAGCTCCACCTTGGCCTCCTCTCGTCTAGTCTGCTGCAGATTGGTAAATTTGCTCTAGGACATCTCAGTGGACAGTCAGCACTTAATCTGCTTGGCCCCATGACAAATAAGCCCCTCAAAAGGCAAAAATGGTGGCCATTAAAATCCCCAGGACAGGTGGAAGTTGCAGAATTCCTTGCAGGAGGTACCTGAAGGCAGCCACAGCTCTGGGTGACATGAGTGCATCCCAGGGATGCGATGACCCTCCTGTCACTGTCAAGGCTGCTGTACCTTCACAAGTGTGCCCTTCACCAGCCATCCCACCGTCCTGCAGACCCACAGCTCGCTGAGCCTCTTGTCCTCTGCTGCCTGGCCTTTTGGCAGAGGGAGCTATTGCAAAGCCCTCTTGGCTGGGCTCTCACTTTGCATTGATCAAGGTGGTATTCAAGAGGACGTATCAAGGGGAAGGTTGTTCCTCACCTTACCTGAGGACTAAATCTCCCTCTGAAATGAAGTGGTCCAGGCTCTGAGCTGGATGGTGCCTGCAGACAGAGGAAACGGAGCAGGAGGTGGTTTTGTGTGGCTGGGGTTGGCGTCCAGAAACCTGGGCTGCTGCTGCGATGCCTGTCCTGCGTGGGGCCGTACCCTGCTGCAAAAATGGGGAGCAGCACCGAAGCTGGGAGTTCATTCTTCGATTTAACCTTGTGCACAGACCGCCGTAGTATTTCTAATTTCACACTTCATGAAATGGCTTTTCTGCCCGACCTGATAGGCTGCTCACACCACCTCGGGTCTCCTGCATCTCGCCGTCGTGGTTGCTTTGGCAACAAATTGAGAGAGGCTGGGAGCAGCTCGGCACAGTAAAGAAAATGAGAAATTTGCCCAGATTTACACATCTCCCTGACCCAGCTCGTCCATCAAGCCACGGGCTTCCAGCCCTGGCTGCTGGGCTGGGGGGGCTGCTGCTGATTGCATTTAAAATGCAATTACCCTGCTTCTCGGGAAGGTTGGGGTGGCCTTCAGAGGGGGGAGGCTGGGCTTCGCTGGGGGAGGCTGATAAAGGCACTCCCCAGACCTCCCCATATTCCCTGAGGGGCATCACTGGAGAGAGGAAACATTAACTCTTTCTGTAGCTTGTAGGGTTTGTAAATACCAGGCCAAGTATGGGTGATTTTTTTTTCTGCCTTTTATTTTTTTAGAACTATTTAGATGACAGCAAGTGCTCCCTTTATATAGAGTATGGTTTGTTGTGATCAGAGCGAGGTGGCAGCCTCATCTGGCCGAGAGGGTAAGTGGCTCAGGAAGTGGAGGGGAAAGCAGGGAATTAATTTTTCACCCCCTCTGTGCAAGACTGGCTAGGAAGCTGATCAGGCTGGGAGTTTTGGAGGTGCTGAGTCCATCCTTGGCTGAGAAACCTTGGCTGAAACGGGGGCCAAGGTGCTCCCGTCCCTGTAGCAGCACCTGCGTGAGCAGGGAGCGCATGGTGCAGCTGAAAACCAGGCATTCCTCCTGGTTTCTCTTCTGCCCCCCTTACAGACTTGTTTGCCTCCCTTCCTCAGGAGGAACGACGAGGTGACGCACATCAAGATCCAGAACACGGGGGATTACTATGACCTGTACGGAGGGGAGAAGTTTGCCACCCTTGCAGAGCTGGTGCAGTACTACACTGAGCAGCAGGGGCTGCTGCGGGAGAAGAACAGCAACGTCATCGAGCTGAAATACCCCCTGAACTGCCAGGACCCCACCTCGGAGAGGTGAGCTATGCTCTCTGACGAGAGCCGGGTCACTGGGAATCCCCTCCAGCTCATTGGGTTTTGCCACTAGTCCCAGATCCCAGTGGGCAGCGGCCGGGCAGCCGCTCGCGTTAGCAGAAGCTGCGGAGAAGTGGAAAGCCCCTTCGGCTGGGTTTTCCCCTGCTCTCCCGCCAAGAAGAGGCCAGCTTGGCAAAGGAGCTCCAGAAAGGTCTGTGCTCCAGACCACACATCCAGCAGCACCGGGGAGAAGAGAGGAAAAAGGCTCCAAGTCCTCTAAATATAAGAAATGACGGTGGTGTCAGAATATAGCGGGATGCGTCAGGATCATAGCATTTCCAAGACATGGCCCTGAGCAGCAGCAGTGCCATAAGCAGTACTGAGCTACCTCAGCGCTGCTTCATCCTCCCCTCATGCAGGAAGGGATTTTGCTCTTTAAAGGTCTTCCCAGCCAGGCTTGGCATGGCTGGGAGGGGGATTTGAAAGGCTCAACATCACTGACTGCTGTTCTGTAAACTTCATCCTGTGGGACAAAGTGGCCGAGACATCGCCTGATGCTATTGCATCCCTTGGAAGAGTTTTTGGAGCCTCTCTGAGTTCCTGGCAGCTTGGCTGGCAGGCCAGCAGCCAGCATCTTCAAAGGTAGCCTACATTTCACTGGGGCTGCGGTGTAAGTGTGTCAGCAGAGCAAGAGAGGATTAGGAGCGCTCAGATGGAGGCCAGGGGCACGTGCACGCAAGGCGTGCACAACCAGAAGGGTAAAGCAGCTCACTCCTGCCTACAGCAAGGCTTGGAGGGGCTGAGCACAGCCCCCTGCTCCCTCCTGGTGAGCTGGGAGGCGATGGCACTGATTGCAGCAAGGAGAACCCAATTCTCCTTGTTCCCAAACTGCATCAAAGCCTCTTGCTCCTGGTCAGCATTGGCTGTGCTGTTTGATACTGTTTGGTATGGCCTATTGGCTCCAATAATTCTGTTTTTATTCAATGTTTAAAAAAAAAAAAAAAAATGTATCCAGCTTCCAGTAAGAACTGCCAGAATCACATTTCTTACTGCTCCACCGCGAATCCCTAGGTGACCTAGGTGATGATGGATCCCTGGGTCCCTCGTGCTCACTGTACATCATGCAGTGGTTCAACCTGCTGATGCCATTTCACGTTTGGCTGGAGGGCTGAGCAAAGTCCTGCCTCTTCCAGCCTCAGGCCGAGGTACTGATGTGACATTGCAAAATGTCAGAGGGACATCACTTCTAAAATCACTCCATCTGGTGTCATGCCAGGGGGGAGAGCAGTCGGACCAGGAGCAGAGGTGGTGTCCTACGAGCATCTTCCCAAGCAGCTGGTGCAGTTCTCGCTTAGAGGCGAGGTTCTGCACCTTCCCGAGCTGACCTTCCTCCCCACCGCTGCTCTCCAGGTGGTACCACGGGCACCTCACCGGCAAGGAGGCAGAGAAACTTCTGACGGAGAAGGGGAAGCCAGGCAGCTTTCTGGTGCGGGAGAGCCAGAGCAAACCGGGAGACTTTGTGCTGTCGGTGCTGACAAATGAGGATAAGATGGAGACGGGGGACAGGAAACCCCACGTCACCCACGTGATGATCCACTACCAGGTGGGTGATGTGCTGTCCTCCCCGGGTGGGTGGCCCAGCGCCTTTGAGTCTCACCATGCTTCTGTCGCCCTCCTGCAGCCAGATGGGAAGTACGATGTGGGAGGAGGAGAGCGGTTTGACACGCTCACAGACCTGGTGGAGCACTATAAGAAGAACCCCATGGTGGAGAAATCTGGAGCTGTGGTTCATCTGAAGCAGGTAACAGCTGCTGTAGCACGTAGCTGTTGGTTCGGAGCTTGTGCAAGCTCTTGGGTGAGTGTACGTGTCTGCCCCAGCACCTTCTGCTGGCCACTTGTCCCTCTTGTCCGGGCTCACCACTGCCACAGAGGTCTCAGGAATAGACCCAGCTCCTGCCTGTACCCTCTGGGATCCAGGAACTGATTTTTCAAGGGACAAGATCTGTCTTTCTGTTCTTGGAAGTGATTTCTCTTCTGTCTCCATCTGTCTTTCAGCCATTCAATGCCACACGCATCAACGCGGCCAACATTGAAAACAGGGTGAAGGAGCTGAACAAAATGGCAGATCACAGCGAGAAGGCCAAGCAGGGGTTCTGGGAAGAGTTTGAGGTATGGGATGCTGCTGTGCTCTGTCCCACTTGTGCCTACGAGTGAAGAATATCATCCCTGCATGGCAGTGCTGTGGATCCCCAGCACTGAAGACCTCTTTGCGATGCTGTGTCTCGTTTCCCTGTTTTCTGTGTTTAACTGAGTTGTTTCTTGATCCTTTTTTTTTTTTTTTTTTTTTTTTTTTTTACTGCCTTTTCTATGTCTGAGGCAGTTTCTCCTTCCTCATCCTCCAGCTGTGTGCCTTTTGTTCCCTGCAGATGTCTGTGCCTTCTCCCCCCGTTAGCTCCCCCAGCAGGCTGCATCTGGGCTCCCTGCCCTCTCCTGCAAGCTCTCCGCTCTTTGTACCATTGGGAAGCCAAGCGGTTATCCAAGAGAGCCTCTGAGCCCCTTTTCTACCCAGAACAATTTGTTTTGTGTGCTTTGCCCCACAGATGCTGCAGCAGCAGGAGTGCAAGCTCCTCTACCCCAGGAAGGAGGGACAGCGACCCGAGAACAAGGCGAAGAATCGCTACAAGAACATCCTTCCCTGTAAGGAGATGCTGAATATTGGTTTGTTTTTTCTTCTCACTGCAGCCTTCTCTGGGGCTAGTTAACCCAGAAGAGCTTTCTGATCATGGCTGAGCTGGAAAGAGGTGTGCTGTGTTGCATGGGAGTGGTCCAGGTAGCTCATGGCCTTTTCCATCCCCGTTGTGTCCTGGTCTTCCCCTTTTGCTTGGGAAATCGGTGCCTCGCTGCCCAATCTGTGCTGGGAGTCCAAGCTTGTTTCAGAGCTCAGGTGTAGCTCAAAAGTCACACGGAGCCAGAGCCGGAGTCTCCAAAGTTGATGCTGGGGAACTTGAGCTCAAGTCAGCCGGCAGCACCGCCTGCCGCTAACACCCACCCAGATCACTGGGCTGGGAACGTGGCTGCGCACCAGGCAGCGTGGGCTGCTGCTGAGTGTCGTTAGGAGAGCACCGTGCGCCCTCTTTTGCACTACTCCCACATTACTTGGTAGCAAGAGCCTGGTGGGAGCCACCCTGAGTGCCCGGGGAGGCTGCTGCACTCCCTGCTCACTCTGGGCTCTTCTCCCTCAGTCGACACCACACGGGTGGCGCTCCGAGACGTGGACGAGAGCGTGCCTGGGTCAGACTACATCAATGCCAACTACATCAAGGTACCTGGGGAGGGGAGGGCAGCACGGGGGGGGCTTTCTTCAACCCACTGCTGGGTTGCTGGTGCAGGGATGCAGTACTGGTGTAAATCTGGAGGGAACAGCTTGTCAGGAACCATCTCTGTCCCTGGGGCCGAGGTTTTTCTGCCATATCCTCAAGGGATCTCACCGTTGTACCATGTCTTACTAGCCCTGATTTAAGCATTGATCTCGATCCCCTCCTTTCCTTACCTGCTCAGGAGGTCCTAGGGGACTGACTCAAACTCTGTCGCTGGCCATTATCTCTGAGGTCAAATTATAATTGTCATCTGGAAGCTAAGAGCTGCCCAGAGGTGTATTTCCAGCAGCATTTTAGCACCAGCCTTAGGGAAACCTCTGTGGTCATTTCATCCCAGCCAGCTTCTGCAGCTGCCAGGTGGCTTGAGTCTGTGCTCAGAAATGTGTGTTACAGCTCAGTACAAGGCCCCTGGTGGCGAGCTGACTGTTTTGTTGGTGACATCAGCTTCTGTTGGATCTGGTGATGGGAGCGGTTCCTGTCCACGAGGGCAGTGAGTGGAGGAGAATTACCTAGCTCAGAAATCCTGCCCAGCAAGGTGTGCTGACTTTGCAGCTCAACAATTCTCAGTCCCTCACTCCGGTGTTGTTGGCTTCCCTCCCCCCCCCCACCCTTTGTTCCTCAGAGCATCCCTGAGGATGGAAGGAACTCAGAGCACTGCAAGATCTACATAGCCACCCAGGGCTGCCTGCAGACCACCGTGAACGACTTCTGGACCATGGTGTACCAAGAGAACAGCCACGTCATTGTGATGACAACGAAGGAAGTGGAGCGGGGCAGGGTGAGCGCTGCCACCAAGCCTGAATGTCACCTACATCACGTGCCAGCCTGTGAGGCTGGATGCAGGGAGTAGTCCCAAAGCCAGGCCTTCAGAGCTGAAAGGGTGGTGCAGAGCCAGGCTGGGTGCTTAGTAGGGGCTTGTGTTAGCAAGTGAAGTGGAATCAGTAATGATATAATCCTGGGTGGTCAACCTGACTGCATTATCCTGCCTGGACTGCTGCAGATCCCTAATGATGGGAAGCTGTTGCAGGGGAGGGGGTTGCAGGCTGTGTCAGGGAGGAAAGTAGTTGTAGGACTTATCTGGGCAGCCCCTGTGCATGCTTCGAGGCGAGTGGGTTGGTAGGGGCCCTTCTCTGGTGAAGAGCAGAGCTAGCTGGGAGCAGGACCAGCAGTTTGGTTTAGGAATGAGGGCAGGCTGTGCTCTCAGCCACCTAGTCCAGAAGTGAGCTCAAGATATTGCTTCTCAATCCCCCCAGGGATAGCTCTGCTCTTGCAAGCAGGGGAGGGGAATTCCATGAAGCATCACTTCTAGGACTGGTCCTTCCCAGCACAGCTCGAGGAAACGCTCTGCATGCATGGTTCTTAAACCTTCACCCTGGAGCTGTTCACCCTTCTAGAATCCCTGGCGAGGCGTTCAGGGGTCCATCCCCAGCTCCCCACTAACGAACATCTCTCCCGTGTTGCTGCAGAACAAATGTTTCCGCTACTGGCCAGACAAGGGCTGCACCAAGGAGTACGGCTGCATCTGCGTGCACAACGTGAGCGAGCGCGAGGCCCAGGGCTACTACCTGCGGGAGCTGGAGATCGTGCGCACGGATAGGGTGAGTCCTCTGCCGCTGTCCCCACGCTGCGGTGGGAAAGGGCTGGAGCTGAGACCCCAGGGGTTTTATCCAGTGGTCCCACTGCTGAAGTTCTGGGCCGTTTTGCCCCGGTTTTGTTAACCAGAAGGGAAAGTGGGGTGTCCTGACCAGGCGGTGGGTCTCTGCTCCCTGCAGGACGATCGTCCCCGGGTGGTGAAGCACTATCAGTATTTCAGCTGGCCAGACCACGGGGTGCCCAACGAGCCGGGAGGGGTTCTCAGCTTTCTGGACCAAGTGAACCGGGCACAGCGAAGCATTCCAGACACAGGGCCGATCATAGTGCACTGCAGGTACGAGCCAGCGGGGCAGTGCCGTGGGGAGGGGGAACAGAAATGTGTCTCTTCCTTTTGTTACCTGCATCTGGGTTATCAAACAAACTGGTGGTGGGTTCATGTGGGGAACAGCAGCCCTGATATGGAATTGCTAGCTCCGATGCAGCCTGCTAGACCCTTGTTTCCTGAAAAGCTCAGCTTTTGCCCAGGCTTGTTTTCTAGCAGCTATTCCAAATCCATCTGAGATGGACCAGGGATGGGGCTGAGTGTGGGAGCTGGGCTGATCAATAAGGCTCCTCCTGCAGTCATTTTTCCTTTTCTCTCTCCAGTGCTGGAATAGGACGCACAGGCACCATCATCGTGATAGACATTCTGGTGGATATTATCCACAGGCAAGGTATGGCCCCGTGCACGCCTTGTGGCTTTCAATGTATGCCTCGTCCTGCCCACTTATGGGATAACACTGCTCTTCTGCAAGCAGTGGGAGCATCATCTCCCAGAAGTGGGTTTGACTCATTCAGGACACAGGCTTGGTCTGCATATGGGGTGAAGAGGGGCTTTTGTAGCCTGTCCAGTCCCTCTCTTCTGTGCTTGCCAAGAAATGCTGCTCCATCCCTGCAGAGATGAGCCCCAGCCCCAAGTGGGTGTGCACATGAACAGCCCTTTAGCAATGGGGGTCTTTTGGGAGAGTTTTCGTTTTGGCATCAATGGGGCCAGCATTTCAAGGTTTCCTGGACAGCCCTCTCTTATTGGTGTGTAACTCCGGAAACCCTTTTGGAAAGGAGTCCCCCAAACCCCTCTGGGTGGGAAGGCTGCCACCCTTACCTGAAACTCCAGAGCTATTGCAGCACTCTCCGTGGTCAGCTCTGGGTCTGCTCCAGGGGCCATTAGGAGCCTATTTCTTAAACCACGTAAGCATGAATAATTTTTCAACCCAATTGCCGCTCCCTCAGATCTCCCTCTCTCACCTCGAGCAGGCTTGGACTGTGATATCGACATCCCCAAAACTATCCAGATGGTACGCAGGCAGCGCTCGGGCATGGTGCAGACGGAGGCACAGTACAAGTTTGTTTACATGGCTGTCCAGCAGTTCATTGAGGCTGAGCAGAAGCGGTTGGAAGAAGAACAGGTGAGTCCTGTTCAGCTTGGGTGGAAATCCAGGGGCAGACCGTGGTGCACACCAGGCACCGCGACCGCTTCCCCTGCCGCCTTCGGACTGGGACAAAAATACTGCTCTGAGCGCGTGGAAGTAAACCCACACCCACTGCTCCCTGCTGGCTTTGGGATGCTGCAGGGCTTTTCTTCTGCGTCAGCTCTGACTGGGATTTTAATGTCTCTGCTTTCTCTTTCAGAGGAATAAAAGGAAAGAGCGAGACTACCTGAATATCGGATACTCTCCTATGGAAAAAGGCCGAGCCAAAGGGCAGCCACCTTCGCCACGGGCCCAGTCTGTGTAAGCTGGATGTCTGTGCCAGGACTAAAAATTCCTGTAGCAGCAGGAGAATAGCTGCAGCGTAGTCCCCAGTATCCACCCCTTGCCAGCCTGTTCCTGGCTGGCAGATGGTAACGCCTCAAAATAAGCAGGTGATCCCACCACGCTGTCAGCATGCTGGTAGCAGCCCACCCGCCTCATGTGTTAGAGTTTTGCAGAGGCTTTGGAAAGGAAAGGGGGAAATAAACCCCAGCCTTCAATGCCTGGAGCCACACAGCCTTGGCTCTGGGCTGCTAGGGAGTGGAATAGCATCACAGCCACAGGGGGAGTTTTACAGCTACCAAAAACCACTGGCTCCACACAGGACCACCCAAAAATCAGACCATGTGTCTGAGAGCATTGCCCAAACACTTCTCAAACTCTGAAGGCTTGAGGCCATGACCATATCCCTGTGCCAGTGCTCTCGGTGAAGAACCTTTTCCTATCATCCAGTCTGACACTTCCCTTCCGTTAGATTTTGGAAAATCCAGAGAAATGGGGTATGTAGAAAAAAGAATAGGAAAACAAAACAGGAACTGTATGCACTGATCCTGCAGAAAGGCTGCACCCTTGAAAGGCTGGCATGCAGAGGAAGGCTCAAGGCTCTATTCCCCAGCTGGATTCACACCCCAGAGGGACAGCTCAGCTGGAGGGCGAGATAACAGGGCCCAAGACCAGTGTCAGGGCCAGGGAGGGAGAAAGGGAGCTTGGCTGGGCCATTCCCCACTTCCGACTGGCTGCCTGCCTCTGGGCAAAGATCCAGAGCCGAGGCCCGTGCATAACAAGGCTTTGTGTCCTGACAGGGTGGATGATGAGTCAGCTTCCGTCTACGAGAACCTCAACATCAAAAGCCCAAAGGTTTCAGGGATGAGTAACACGGGGCGATAAAGAGTCAGAGGTGAGCTGTATGGAGGCTGTACAGGTAGGAATGCTTCCCTTGATTAACCGAGTGTCACCGCCGTCTGTTTACCTCGCCTCTGAGCCCGGTCTTCAGCTCAGCACACACACAGCTCCCTGTTCACATCAGGGAAGCCAAACGTGCTCTGATGAAACTTGACAGAGCCTAAAAATGCGGCTGTGGCCAGAGAAACGGGGTGATGAGATCTCAGTAGGCAAACATGCTTGCTTTAATAAAAAATTCTACCTGTACTGCAAAGGAGAGGTCTGCTTTTCAGACTCGGGGAGCTGGCAGGCACTGAAAACAAGTCAGAGAGACTTCGCACGCCGGGATTGTCTCAGCTCTGTGCCATACCTTCTCTTGGTTATAAACCCTTCCCTCTTTCTTCCTTCTTGTCTTGGCCTGCAGGATTTACAGTGTTTACGCCCACCCTTTCCACGTGCTGCAACTGCGGACAATGTTTTTTTGCCCTTTTTGCCTTCCCCCAGCACCTTGGATTCAGCAAGGAGTTAAGAAGCTGACTGTAAGAAGCAAGCAGAGTCTGCGCCTTAAGAACATGCCTTGACCTAACTTATTCTCGAGAAGGATCTTCTCCCGGTCTCCCCTGTATCAGTAGGTTGATATTTATGTGGAAGTGCCTCTGGACATTCATTGGGCATCAAGGCTCAGTTTTAATTTTTTTGTTTTGTTTTGTTTTTTAATTTAAGATTCTTATTTTTTACATGCAAATTGTTAAAGGAATGGAAACGACTATTTGCTTAGGAGCTTGCCCAGGGTTGCCCGCTTAGGGCGTTTGTAAAGTATTAGTGCACTTGGATGTTTTCATTAGGTCGATCATTTCCAAGCTAGAAGTGGTTCTAGACTAATTCCTGGAGTAACTTCGCTGCCTGTGAAGGTGAGGAAGAGAGAGCACGGCCTGGCCCCGGGTGTACGTGCCTCTGATTCTTCTCCTCACGTTTCCTTTGGGTTCTCCCAGTTCTAGCTTTCTATGCAAGCCTGCCAAAGCACACCGGGCAGTGCCTGCTGCCACCGGGCAGCAGGAGGGTGTGCGCGTGCCTGAGAGCCCACAGAGCTCGGTGTCGGAGCAGAACTGGGGCCGGAGGGGGGCATCTCCACCCTGGTGCGGGTCTGAACGTTGAGCTATGGGAGATCCCACCTAGCTGAAGGGTGCTGAAGAGTAGGAAAGCAGCTTTGTCTGTGCACTGTGCTTTTAGCCACCCCGAGCGAGTAACACAGCGTAGGATGCTAGACTTGAGCTGAACTTGTGGAGCTGGGCCCCTCTAAGCTTGGCGCAGCTCTGCCGTTACCTTGCTGTATGAGCTCTTTTTTCCCCCTTGCAACTGTATGACGAGGCAAGTGCTGTGTCTGCTGAGCAGGGGTGCTGTAGGAGCGCTTGTGACTTGACCAGTGCCATGAAGACGTGTGTTATTGAGTGGAATATTCCAGCTCTGTTGATTAAGTCTTGACTTGTGACTCCCAGGGCTTCCTGCCGTTCCGGCCCTGAAGTCTGCAACTAGCCCTGCCAAAGAACCCCTTTTTGCAGGATACACCAGGGACTGAAAATGCTCTCTCTGGGGAGTTTTGGGGCTGAGTGTCAGTGCCTGAAGGTCTGGAGCATGCGTGGGGCCGATGCTGATGTCCTCCTAAGTGCCTGGAAGAGGGCAGACGTGCGGCCCCCAGCGTGCTGGGGCACTGGTGCCCAGGGTGCTGGCTCCCAGCGCTGAGCAGAAGGGGTTGAACAAAAGCACAATGACATACCTTGGCTGTATTTCCTTGCTGGTCTTCCTGGTCCCTTGTCACAGGGATGGGAGAACTGTTTATTTTTATTGCACTTTTAATAAATGTTGAATATTCTGAAGGCTTTTTATTTTTGATTTCTTTCTAAGTGGCTTGCTCTTTGGGAAAGTGAGGGAGTGGCGATTGGTGTGGACAGCAGGGATGTCTCCTAACCCCAGTGTTACTGCCTGGGGCCCTGTTTCCACTTGCTTTGATTCTTCCTTTTGACTATGCATGAGCGTGAGGTTCAGCTGCGCGTTAGCTAGACCTTCAGCCCTTCTTCCTCAGTAGGCGGTGAGGAGGGGAAGAGCAGAGGGACAGTCCCCAGAAGGACGCTGTGACAGACCGCTCGGAATAGCTGGAACTGTGAGAACATCTCTGTGCTCACTTTGCCACCACAACAGATTTTATGAGGCTGTTGAGCTGAAGATATTATTTCCCTCTTGCCTGCCCTTAGGTCTCATCAGTGGGACTGAGCGCTAAGCAAGATGTGCATGGCAAAGCACTTCTGCTACTTAGCATCAATTTGCTGGGCTTACTCTCAAATGCAAAATGGAAGTGCCTTCTCTGCCTTAAGTCTACTTTTTCCAGGAACACGTTTAAGTTGGTGCTGTGAAAATAGCAAGCACTGGGGAATGGGCAGGGAGAAGCCCTCTCAAGCACAATTCCTCAGGCAGTTGCTGCATTGCCTTGGGGGGGGGGGGGGGGATTCTGCAGACGTGTGGCTGGCACAGATAAGACCACCTGCAGCCCAACAGCACCGGTGCTGTGCAGATACAGCACCCCCAGCAGAAGTTTTGCATAGCAACAGCCTTGGGTTACTTCTGCCGTTGCTTTGGCCTTTTTTTTACTTCAAACCAGATTTGCTGCAGAGCGAGACTGGAAGCGTCTTTCATCCAGCTGGGAAGAAGCAAAAGATGAGCAGCCTTGGCAGCGTCTCCTTTTTTGGGTTAAATCAGGGAATTACAGGGGCAGCTGCATCTGGGAAAACACCGCCTCGATGGCAGTAAGTATCAACTTGTAGGATAAAGCTCTCCACGCATGCAGGATTGTGCAGCACTGGGCCAGGGCACAGAGGTGCCAGACCCAGCACTGCTGAGTGGGCACCTCCAACTGCAAATAAGAGGGGAAAATGTGGAGTAAATGCTACAAATTGACACCTCGCATCATAGAAAACATAATTTAATACATACACGTATGGTACTTGTATACAATCCTGTCTTACATCCATGTGTTTGAATAAACAAGATTTAATTGTAAGCCGCCTTCTTCATGAAGGCTTTTGTTAATCACTGTCGGAAAATCACTGCATTAAATAAAAATATTGTGTAAGCAACTGGCCCGTGTCTTAATACTGACACCTTTTGAGATTAGGAGGGTAAAGCTGTCAAAAGCTGAACCTTCTGTCGTTTTGGCAACGATTTGCCTGGGAGAGGTGTGAATGAAGCTCACCGAGGGGCAGCATCGTGCTGGTGTGCCTAGCAGAGCTCACCCTGGGTACGCTCCTCCTTCCAGGTAAGGGATGAGTGATTTTAAAGCACCTTCTTAGAGGAAAAAAAAATATATAAATAAATGCTACTCTCTTCTGTTCACAATTTCAGCAGTGCCTTAGCTCGTCACGCTGGTAACAGCTCCGGTGAGCAGCGGGGATGGATTTATGTTTTGTCAGCAGGAGGCAGCATTTAACACCTCCAGCACCTAATACATGACTGAAATGTTTCGAGCATGTGGGATAAGGCTACTTTTCATCTGCCTGTACAAGTCTGACATGTCTTTACTCTCCCAAACCCAGCTCCTCTCAGGAATAATCATGTAGATCCTTCGGTTTGCAAAAGAAACAGCCCTTTATTCCCCAAGGGAGGTGGAAGGAACTACACCCACTGGTATCCAGCCAAGGCCCATGCGCCACTCTGGGCGAGCAGTCCTAGAAGTGAATCTGTCGCCCACCGCACCTTTGCAACAGCTTTCGAGGCTCTGGTTCCCATGGAGAGTTGGCAGAGGGATGCTGACAGCTCCTGGGAGCGTTTCTGGGCTGGAGACAGCTTGGCAGGCACAGGTTTCAGCAGAGCTCCTGGAAGCGGGTGCCTGCACCCAAGCGCGGCCGCAGAACGAGCGTGGGGACCCTGGGGTGTGCAGGCACGGCGAGGGATGCTGTCGGGCAGTGTGCCCTGCTCCTGCCTCCCCAAAGTGTCTCCTCCGTGGGCTGCTACTGGAAAGGGATCTGCGTGACGGCTGGGGCTGCCGTGGTGTGTTTCGGGGGGAGGTATTCCGGCCTGCTCATCGCCACAGTCCTGGTGAAGCAGCGGAGGTTCCCCGTCTTCAGGGCGCACTGCACCGGCCACAGAATGATGCAGAAGAGGATGATGATGAGCGCCGAGAGGAGGACGATGCGCTTCCAGTCGTCGCACATGTCGCAACGGGACAGCCTCCCCGCCAGCCCCGTCGGGGGAGCCTCCGGGCTTTCGGGCTTGCTCATGGCAACGTCGATGGAGATGCACGAGTCTGGGTTCTCGGGGTCATCGGACGACCGGCGGCAGCACAGCTTGGTCCCTTCCATCCAGAGCACCTTCTCCTGCTGGAGCTCAGGGGGCAGCGTGGCAAGGAGCTCCTTGCTGGTCTCGAGAGCTGGGACGCCTTCCAGAGGGATGCTGGTCAGCTGGCGGCAGAAGGGGCAGGGGAGCTGGTCCTCAGGGTGGTTTGGGGGCAGCCCTTTGCTCAGGCGGGCCACGCACTCCAGGCAGAAAACGTGGGAACATTGGAGCAGTTTGGGTGTCTTAAAGGTGTTGTCGTAGGTGTTGAAGCAAATGGAACATTCAACGGGGGAGGTCGGCTTCGGGGAGGTTGGGTTTGGAGAGCCTGGCTTGTCGGTGGGGGACCTCGCTTTCCTCTTGCTGTCCCCTGGGGAAGTGATAACGATGGGGCTGATGGGGATGGGGGCTTCATTTGGAGACGCAGGGACGGGGCTGGTGGGCGAGTCCGGGGTGCTGGAGTGCCACAGCTGGGTGAAACACGACATGACGGAGCCCGGGGAGATAACGAGAGCCCTGGGAGACTCTGGAAGAGAAGAAAAAACACTATTTTAGTTTTAAACAATGCAAAGACACCCATCACCAGCCCTGTCTTGAACCCCGTAAGAGGACCAAAGAGCAAGGTCACGGCTTCTGCTGCATCCTGAGCCTGGAAGAGACCCCTGCTAGAGGCGAGAACAGCACGCAGCCTGTTGGAAGCTGCATGCCCAAGGTGAACAACCTGCCAAGAAGCAAGCAAGCAGCAGAGCTCCACCATCCAGCCAAAGCCTTTCCACCAGAATCCCCCTGGCATTAGAGAGGGCTGCAGTCCTTCCCCAAAGGTGCCTCGCTCTGGGCAGAGAAAACGCACAAAAACCTACCCCAGCCGGTGCTCCCCGACACCTGGGCAGGGAGGAGAGCAGAGGATTCCATGAGGTCGAGCAGGGACCTCACGATAGCAGTCTACTAGGCTGGGAGGCACTCAGATATTATGGTGGCAGCATGAGCAAGGCCTAAGAGACAGACAACACTATTCAGTTGGGGGGGCAGCGGGGGGGTGATGCTCTCAGTGCGCTCAGACAGAGCTTTGGGTGCTGAATTGTGGCTCTTTGAGCAAGGCACCACCCAACGATGCTGTGCTGGCAACGCACAGCAGGATCTGAAGTCTTCCAGGCGGCAGCGGGACCGAAGGGAAGGGAGAGAACGGAATTTTGCAAACTTTCTCCCATCCCCTGTCACCGTGACGCAGCAAGAAAGGAACCGTTGGAGGAAATGGCCTTTGTGCCAGAGCGGGGGGAATTCTCCAGCGTTTCCTTGTTGCTCCATTTTCCGTAGGAAAGCGAATTTCTTCCCTGTCCTCAGCCCTGGGGGAGTGCCAGCACAGCCCAAGCCCTGCCGTGTGCTGCCGTCTGCTTTCTGCTCTCTGGTGCTGTGCAAGCAGCAGCGCGGAGCTGAGCGGCTCACACGCCAGTCGCAGCAAATTGATTTACAACCGAGTTACTCCAGCCCTTCCAGCCACCCAAGTACTACCTTGGATGCCGGTTATCTTCGAGCAGAAACGCTGCGCTGCCTACGTTCTGCTATCAGATACACCGAGCCTGAAAGCAAGTGTTTAGCTGGAGGAAATTCGCAGCGATGGCCGTGGTGCTGCCTGCCTGGGGAGCATTTTCTGGGGCTGTGTCACTGAACTGGCTGGGCTTGATTCTTTGTCACCGGTAAATCTCCCACGACAAGTCAGAGACGTTCAGATTGCTGCTGTAATTACAGCTCTCCCGCCGATCCAGCCAAGGCTTAGCAACACAGGCTGCACGCTGTGTCTTGAGCAAAAAAAAAAAAAAAAAGGCTAATTCAAGGCATCGGCAAGACTGCGTATTCCTCCCGTGGCACAGAAATATCTCCGTTATGTAAGAACGGAGGATTCGCACCTCTCCCATCACAGCTAGCGCTGCCAGAGCCAAACCAACCTTGTGTACCCAGGCTACACCTATGGAAGAAAACTTCGCTTTTAGTTAAAGCCACTCTTGCCTTCAGTATTTTTCTTTTTCTCTTCTAAACGAAGCCCTTCCTCAAGTTAAATTATTGTTCTAGACTACCTGCACTTTTCAGCAAGTTACAATATTTGTCTTAATGGTTTTTTCTTCTTCTTCTTCTTTCTTTTTTTTCTTTCTGGCTATGGCTCACCATGCATTTTTTTAGCCCAGTCTGGCAGATGCTGGTGAATTACAAATCCAAGCTCCGGTTGGTGCAGAGACCCAGGAAAGCCTCTGCTTTGTTTGTTGTTGCTCTTCAGGTTTTTACTAAAATCTGCTGTTGTGCAGCGCTCCATCCCCTATGTCCGGGTCTGTGCAGGCCCTCGGCGTGGAGAAGTTACGAGCAGAAAGCCTCAGAGCAGAAGGTAACCTCACAAAAAGGGAGCCTCACAAAAAGGGAGCATACACACACTGCAATTTCATACCCTAGTCGAAAAAGATGCTCAGTGGGGATTTTTACTCAGGCAGCATCCCGGCAGTAAACGCGGGGAGGTTTGCTCCCAAGAGGTGCTTTTAAATGAGGAGACAAGCTTTTGCCCCTGCCTTTCCTTTGCTCAAGACGATCGTGACACCATAAATACGCGCTGGTTTTGATAAATTTAGAACCTGCTCATGTTTATCTTGGCGTTATGAGTCAACCTGATGAGACACGGCACAGAGAGTTGGTTTAAACGGGGGAAAAACGACGAGCAGGGCACAGCAGAGATGGGGGAAGGCAGTGCAAAGCCATCCCTGGGAAGCCTGCCTGCCTCTTTTGTCTGTCGGTGTGGTGCTGTAGCACTGACAGGCAAAAAATTAACTTGGGTTTGGGCAGCAGCTAGCACAGGATCCGAAATTTCTCCTGGACACCACTGCTGTGCTACTAAATCCTCTTTTTTTGTTTTTTTTTTCAGCTGGGCTTGCTTATTTATTTATTTTAACTAGACGATCACATGAATATTTTAATACAAGGCAATATCTTTAATGGTTTAGACTTCCATGGCCACACCGCTCTTCCTCGACCGTTTACACCGCTGACAACCTGGGCTTGCCAGAAACTTTGGGAACGCCACCCCAAAAAACCTAATCCATTCAGGACAGCCACATGTGCTCAGCTTCAGACCCAAGGAAAGTACTTTCCACCTCTCAGCAAGTTCGAGAAAAACTTCTTTCCGTGCCACAAAACCAGACAAAAGACACCACGCGGCTCGGAGCGTGGCCAGCCCCGGCCTGTCACACAAACCCCGATGGTATCTTGAATTCAGAGCTACCGAGCAGACAGCAAGTGAAGAGGCGTACGGCAGATTAAAGGCTATAAATACCTGGTCAGAGGGCAGTTTAGAAGGAGAAAAGCATGTTCTGGGCTCTTGCTTTCTACCCCTGCAGAGTCTTCTTTCCAGAGGATAGGCTTAGGCACGGAGTCTTTTTATTTACAAGCCTTCTTCTGGCATTTGAGCTCCCCGGCAGCTTTCTGATTTCTCTCCGAGCAGGGCAGGTCGGGCGAGAGCAGCGACCTACCCAGCTCCCTGCGCCCGAGTGGCCGCGCCGCTGCGATCCAAGTATCTTTTATACCTTCCTGCCTAGGGGTGACTTACCTGCTCCACCTGCCTTTCCCAATTACCCCGAACCCGTCATTGGCTGCCAGGGCACTTCCACTCCGGGCCGGTTCCTGTGACAAACAGGGCAGGCAGGAATGCTCTCGATAAGGCGCCGCGGAGAGCAGAGCGCGCTGGTGGCCAATGCCCCCGGGAAGTGCCGGGGAGAAATCTTTGTTTGTTCGTCCTCGCCGCGTTGGGAAAGACCCTCCCTGCAAGTTCCTACAGCTCTTCACCCTTTTGGATGTTTTTTTTTTCTTTTTTTTAATTAATCTCTCCAGTTTTCAATGCCTTGGGATCCTGGGCATGTTTTTTGCAGGGCAGGAAATCATCTGAAGAAAAGCTTCGGGACACCTAAAATCAACTATTATTTTCCTCGTGTTTCTGCACAAAGGACAAATAATTTGAAAAGGCCTTAGATTAATAGCAGAAACAGGATTCTGACAGTCAAATTTCTTGTGATTGGTAGGAAAAAAAAAAAAAAAAAAGGTTGCAATAGAAAAATCCAGCAGAAATTTAAATGCACAAAAGATGTTTATAAACTAATTGAAGCACTCTGTACAGCTCTACGTCTGCTTTCAGAATTCAAAATAACACCGTGTGGATTCTGGCAGAGAAGGAATTTTATTCTTTGCAGCTTTTGGCAGTTATTGACAGAGAAATATTATTCAACGTGCAAAGCTTTTGTAGTTCAAAGGGCATCAGCTCACGATCCAGATAAATGAACCAACAAATTTATACCCGCCTGCAGATAAGGAAACAGATGTGGGGGCGAGGAGGAATGGACAAACCTTCCGAATTTAGCCTCGTTCTCATTTGTTGCAAATAATTCTTTGCTTTGCTCAGTTTCTCAAAAAGCAGTACAAGATTGTGTTTATTTATTTATTTATTTATTTATTTAAATGGTGTCAGGAAGTCCCTTATAGATGAGAAACTTTTCTATAAAGTGCATGGAACTGTTTTTTTGACAGAAACTGTCTAAATCCCCCAGATTTTAGTGACAATTGGAGACAACTCATTTTGGCTTCTAAATTTCTCTACTCCAGGTCACACAGCTCAGCTTTGGCGAGCTGAAACCCTAAAGGAGGCCTTCAGGAATAAGAGAATGGTGAAACGACTCAAGGTTTAAGCAAGCTTTAGGATTAAATCTAAGGTTACCTGATCCTCCCACAGCTGGAAGGACCTGGGCTAGGGCACGGTCCCTGCAATGAGCTCCCACGGGCCAACAAGTGCCTCAACGGAGAGGACAAATTAGGAGCAGCTTTCCCAGACCTTTATCAGTGGGGAACATCCCTCAGCAGGCTGTACTGATAGCAGGAGAGATAGCAACAGCCCCCACAGCTCGGCTGAGCGTTGCTTCCCAGCGCCCCATCTATTTATACGGCCGCGCGGGGACGAGCGAGGCTGGGAGCAAACGGAGCGCGTGGCTGACAAAGCAGGATGTTGGATGAGTGGCTGCAAGGCAGGATTTAAGCGTCTTGCCCACTTAGTCACCTGCATGAGCACTTTGGTAAATTGAGCTCAAAATGAGCGATGTTTGGGTAACGCTGCAGCGCGCCTGGGGATGCTGCTTTGGGTAGCACGCTTTGGGTACAGCTGAGATCCTCTCCCCATGTGGTCAGTGGAGCAACACCGATCTTTTTACGATCAGCAGAAAGATGAGCCATGCTCTGAAATCAGCCACAAGCACACTTTAAGCCCTTCATCCGTTTAGTCAGCCCAGAAGATGGGGAACTGGGGCGAACTCTTGCCCTCGCCCTCCTCCCCCTGCGCGGAGGCTCTGGCTGTGCAAGCGCTGCGTGTGCCCAGGTTTAGTGCCACGCTGGGATGATGATGATGATGATGATTAAGGGGTTGGCTTCCAAAAGCGAGTGGGAGGCTGTCCCGCTGTTATTTCTGTCTTCTGCTTGGAGGAAGATGCTGAGTGTGTCAGGAGCTGCAGCTGGCCTGGGGGTGGATCCCTGAGGACAGGGAGCAGCCAGCTGTGGGGGCACATCCCCGCACCTTGGCACTTTGAGACCCCGTGGTGCTAAGTAGGAACAGTTAATCTACACAGACCTCTATTCATCATTTCCAAAATAAATTTAAAAATGGGACTATAAGCCTTTTTTTCATCATAATCTTTGTCTGCATTGTGTATTTAGATGGGAACTGGCTCACACATAGCGCTGGTGGCAGTGGCCCCAGCCAGATCCCAACCATGCAGGACCCCACCTGCAGCAAATAACCCTGATTGAAACTCTGAATCCTTCAATTATTGCAGGCTATCCACCATCACTGCTCCTTATTTCCCCAGCAGCCCTTCATCTAGGACTGTGGGTGAAGTGATGAGATCTTCTAAAGGGTATGTACTTTATTTTTTGGGGGGGGCTTTAGGAAGGTTTGTAATGGAAAAGATTATTTCTAACGGCAGCTACCAGTTGGCTGAGGACGTGGACATTTAAAAACCTGCAGGCTGGTCTCCTTAGTGTGAAATGAAGCATGTGTAGTACAGAGTAGTGAAAATACGCTGCCGAGTGTGGCTTTAGCCACTTTTCTTGGCTTGTCTTTACCCCTGCTGCTGTTGCTCCAACATAACACCTTTCGTTCTCTGTGTAGTCCATCGCAGTAGATAAACTAAAGCCGCTAAATAAAGACGGCTGGCAAAACAAAGAAAATAAACGAAAAAGCACCAAGCTGCCTCTGACCTCTCTCTCCCTCCCTCCCTAGCTAGTTTCTTAGTACGGTGTGCCACCCGCCTGGGGATGCTCTCTTTTGCTTAGGTTTCGGATACTGCCTGCAGCTCCTTCCCTTCATTAGGAGACAGCCTAGGGCTGTATAGAGCCTGGAAGGTCTTGCATGAGGAGAGGAGCCTGAGGGAGCAGCTGGTGAAGAAGCACAAAAGCATCACGAGCCAGCCTGCTTGGCCTCAGCTTTTGCAGGACAGAACCAGGTGAGAACAAGCCCCTCTAAAACCAACCCCCTCGTGCAACGTGGAGCAGGATCCTGCACAGGGTTAAACACTTGCAGCAGGGCAGTGCTGCTTCGGGTGTGTTTTCTGTTAGCTCACGCACTCCTGTGCCTGCTCCCACGCTTCTGGAAGGCAGTGAAAACATTCCCCCCCCCCCCCCTCCACAGCCTCTGAGTGTTTGGGCACGGGCCCAGCTCGATAGCTGTGCTCTCCACCTTACGCTTTCATCTCAGTCAGGGGGGTGAAGAAGTGGTGAGAGCCAGCAGTGGGCTCTCTTGGCAATTTTTTGGCCCCAGGCTAGCATCCCTTCTTGATCCTCTGGTGTTCCTGAGAGTCAGAAGGCCTGACACTCCTGCAAGTAATGCTCTGGAGTGGTAAACAGCATTACCAAGTGATGTTTCCCATGCTAACTCATGGGGCTCTTGTGTTTGTCGGGCTCCACGTGCAGCGAGCTGCCGAGCCAGGTGTTTGCTGTGAAGCCTTATCATCGTCGCAGCGGTTTGTACCTGCGGTGAGACTGGGCTATTTAAATTCCAAAGCAGATATTGTGTACCGTCAGGAAAGAGCCTCGGTGAGTCACCAGCTAAGCTAGACGGGAACTCACCCTGGGACACTTCTAATACGATTATATTTTGCCCTGCCGTAGCTGTTTGTATCAGACAATCTCCAGACAGTTTGCAGACATAATGAGCTATGCAACTTCCAGTAACTATGGTTATCAAGGACGCTCTCTGACTTTATAGGAAGGGAAGTTCTGTGCTGCATGGGGAGGCAATGTTGGGAAATGCTCCATGCAAAGAGCAAGGCCTGGGCAAGCTTTGCCCCATAGCATGGCAGAGTGACCCCAGAGCAGAGGGAGAAGGCTTTGAACAGGAGCTGGAATGGGAAACACCATCAGAGTCATGCAGTACTGACAAACATCCACTAAGGTAGCTTGACGTGGATTTGGAGAGAAATTGTTCCTGTTAGAGCCGTGCATTGAGGCCCTCAGGTGCCTCCTGCCCATCTTGTCTGACCCATCCAAACCCGAGTCCCGCGTCCTCTGCACTTTACCTCATTCAAACTCCAGATCCTCCTGGCACCTACCTGAGCACTGCCCTCCATTTCCTGTAGTCACCAGGGAAGCACCACGATTAGATAATCATTACAGGGCACAGAGGCAATGCCGTAATTTTCCTGATACTCTGGAACTCGTGAGCGTGACTCTTCAGCAGCTTGAGGCTGCATGATTCAGCCACTCATGGCTGGCTTCTCAAATAGCAGGAATAGCATCCATTCCCTGCACATAAGGTCAGGTCTCTAGGTCTTTTTTTTTTTTTTTTTTCCTAGTCCATTATTTCAGAAGGAGTAAGTGACTCGGACCGATGGATACACCGTGGTTTATAAATCACAGGTGAGCTGTGATACCGAGCCTAGGAGACTGCTGGCTTCCCAAATTGTGCTGCTTCTACAGTGGTTTGCAAGGAAAGTTTGGTATCACAGGCAGAGCTGCTCCAGATTTCACCAGTGTCTCCTACTACCTGCTACCGGGGCAGAAAATGGTGTATGCCCAGCTCATGAACTCTCTGAGATTTCAGCCTCTGAAATTTTTACTTCTTTCTACAGCCACGAACCTGTGCAGCCCGTCTTGTATAGCAGAGAGGAATCACCTTACAATTTAGCAAAGCCTCCAGTGTCTGCAAGAAGTGAGAGCTTCATGCAACACTGCTGTGCCTACACAGGCATAAAAAATCTCAAAAGAACCATTAAAAAATAAAAATTAAACGCAGCTGCCTACACAAGTCCCTTTCCGCAGAGTGTGTTGAGCCGCTTCTGAGGCTCTGCTAAGAAATACTGAATGATGGTATAGGATTGAGAGCCACCACGGTATAGGGTTGAGAACCTAAAGAGGTGAATATACAAGGCTGTAGCTCAAGCTTTTCTTTTTTCTACCAGGACTTTTCCAGCCTTGTGTTGGGTCTGTCTGGGATGGAGTCACCTTTCCCTGCAGCAGCC